>NC_042292.1:6742265-7042265 GCF_901000725.2 Takifugu rubripes | reverse complement strand
ACCGCATGGTCCTGGTGGGCGACGTCAAAGACCGCGTGGCCATTCTGGTGGATGACATGGCCGACACCTGCGGCACCGTCTGCCACGCTGCCGACAAGTCCGTGCCAGCGAATGAAGTGCCTCGCCGTTTGGCCAGCGACAAAATGATACTCAGCCACTAACAGTGTGATGTCTGTTTTCAGGCTTATCGACGCTGGTGCCATCAAAGTCTACGCCATCCTCACTCATGGCATTTTCTCCGGTCCTGCCATTTCCCGCATCAACAGTGCCCCATTTGAGGCTGTGGTGGTGACCAACACCATCCCCCAGGAGGAGAAGATGAAGGCGTGCCCCAAAATACAGGTACGTTGTTAGACGTTGGGGAATGTACCAAAGTCATCGAGGGGGTGGACACTTGTTTAATTTTGGGCTGCGGTTTCTCCAAAGGTCATTGACATCTCCATGATCCTGGCAGAGGCCATCAGGAGAACCCACAATGGCGAATCAGTGTCCTACCTCTTTAGCCACGTCCCCTTGTAAGGTACAAAACAAGGCAAGCACCTCCGCCCCACCTACGGCCCCCCTCTCTCTGCTTCTACTGTCGGGCCAATCGTCTGGGATCGCGCCGCCACAAATCCTCCAGAAAAAGCTTGAAAATCAGCCTGGTGGTTTTTGACTAAACCCATGTGACTGTTTTAAGGTCACGCCCACACATTTATCAGACATTTTCCACCTGGAGTGAATCTTTGCTACATTCTCGAAAGACCAAGTTTGTATTTATACATTTCCCTTATTTCTTTTTTGCCAACATTAAATAGCCAAAGCCTGGCCTCCACTTTAACCAAAGGGTCTGTAATGTAACAGTTTGTATTATTTGTACCTCATTAAACTATAAAATTATACATTCCACTGTTTTTTGATTACTGATAATTTCCCCCCTTTTTGCTTAAAATATAGTTATAATTGTTCACCTTTCCCCTGCTGAACTATTTGCATAACAACTGTTTATGAAAGTATTAAACTATTTGTCTTAGGGCTGTGACTTGCTAATGCTTTAATGGCTTGCAGTCGTGTGCGCCACGGTCATTGTGCTGCAGATGGAGCTGCATCACAAGTTAAAGTGTGTGGATGTGTCTGCAGACAAAGCAGTGAACACACTTGTCCTTCTTTTTTATTCAGCGAATGTGCTGATGAACACTAACCTGTGTCATTTTTGCCAACATTTATCCTACAAAATTGGCTTTGTGAACTGTCTTAACAGGCCAGTTGTTGATTTTTCTAATGTGAAGTCTAGTGGGCTTTGTACCCACGATCTAAAAGGTCACAAACACAAATTGAGCCCAGAGTTTAATACTAGTGTTATAATTTCTATCAAAATGACATTAATTGTCATGATGGCTGTAATGGGTCACTTGAGTGCTAATGAGACAGATTTCATTTATTTTCCTGAAGGTGACTTTAAAATGGTGAAAAAGTGATATAAATCTTTTTTATATGTAACACTTTACGGCTGTTTCTTTGACAATAAAGCTTTGACAATGGATTACATGTCACATAACTGCTTCATATAACTGGAAACTATCTAAGAGATGACTTGTTCACACCTGAGGCATTTTATGTATTATATAAGTATATGGAATCAGAATTTTGAAATACTTGTAGGATTCAAATTAGTATTTTCTGCAATGGATATTCTAAACTGATAATACATCCTGTTTTAGAAACGTTTTAAACATTCAAGAGCTTCTAAAGCTCGTCATTTGTATTCCATATTCTAATTTACAACCCCCCCCCCCCCCCCCCCCCCGACAAAATTGCAAAAACGTGCATTTCACTTTTAAATAAAACATTAAATGAATTCTATTTACATTTACGTCTTTATAGCTGGTAAGCTAGCAGAGGCTATAAGCTAAGATCTTTTGCGCATGCGTACATGACGCAGACATTTTTTGTTCTCTTTGTTTCAAGTCATTTAGAAGAAAGTGTCGACGCCATTGAAGCTTCTAAAAACTTTCATTGAGTATAAAAACCTCGTCAGCTGACTTGCCATCGGAAATTAAAAGAGTGAGTTGTGTTTTTTTAAATTATATTACCGTATTTGACGTTACAGAAATTAACCACCAGGTGGCGCCACGTCCACGGGAATGAGCAGCTGCCGGCAGCTTGAAGTCATGACAAATAATGAGGCGCTGAAATCACGTTTTCTCAATTAAACACAGCTGAAATAATTGGGATCTTTTTCAACCGAAGCAGATGTCGTCATTGTAAACACAAGCGCGCATTTGTGCCTCATTAAATCGTCACCATGAAGCCCGAGGTGTGGCATTCAGCACAAACAGCGGTGCCACGCAGAAATAGTTTATTCACATTCATGTTCTAAAAAAATGAAGATGACACTTTGCGGCGAATTGAGGGAATTTTTCAGCGATTGACTTCATGTTCGGGGACGTGAGGCTTGGATCCGTCCAGCAGGGGGACGCGGAGGACGGGAACTGGTGATGTCAGATGTCATTAGCATATTTCTGACTATATCTGAAGCTGCGCAAAGACGCGACGCTATTGCTGCAACACACCGACTAGAGATCTACCAGCCGTCAGAAGACACTTTGGTAAGCACGTTTCCTCCGATTCCTTTCCTTTTCCAGCTCCGTGCGCTGCTGTCGGCCTGTGAACATTCGTGTTTATGGCTGCAGTCCGAGCACCGGGAATTACCGCCGTTAATTAGCGTCTTTTTTTTGCCACACGTGTATCTGCGTATTTCCATTTCATGAGTTCGGGGACTGTTTGCAGTCGCATTTCGCTGCGGTATCGAGCGTGACATGTGGACTGAGATTGCGTGATTGTGTCTTTGTCCTGTTACGCGCGTTCATTAGCGGGATTCCTTTGTTGCGCCATGCGCCGCGTTCGAAACGATGTTTTCCTTCCACTCGGATCATTGATGAGGGGTTGTTTCCCCCCAATCATACGGTGAAATAGTGGAATTGAAACCGGGATATATATTTATTACTTTGCCCCCCCCCCCCCCCCACTTTTTTTCTTTGCCCGAGCCGAGCAGCCGGTGCCAATCTGGGCGGTGGTCCCTCCAGTTTACGCCCCAAGAGGGGAGAAGAACGTGACAAGTGAATATGCGGATGTTGCACAGGAAAACCAATGGATGGGGGGGATTAACACCCTTTTAATCTACCTATATTTGCTTTTAATTAAATTTTGGGTTAAATGGCGCACACTTGTGCGCGATTTCTATTTTTCCCCTTTCGTCTGCCCAGCACGGGAACATCTATTGTTATGTAAATGCTGGGTTTGGACGCCTGGACTGGTTCCATTGTCTGGAACAGCCCGTCCACTGGGTGCAGTGTCCCCGTGCGTGCGTGCGTGCGTGTGTGTGGGTTGAGTAACGGGGTAGACAGCAGTCGAATCCCACTGAGCAGAACAAAAGAATGCAGCTGCGTGCGTAGGAAGGGGGAAATGGTGGATGCCCAGCTCTGCTGAGATTCCAATCCAGAGTTCATTTACCATCGGAACATGTGATAACAATATATTCATGCTCTACTTTGTTGCGCAACGCGCCCAGAATTCACGCTTGCCTGCTCACTTGCAGATCTGCAACAATGAGTGACAAGCCAGACGTTTCAGAAGTCACCAACTTCGACAAGTCCAAGCTGAAGAAGACGGAGACCCAGGAGAAGAACCCCCTGCCCTCGCAAGAAAGTAGGTCTCGCGTCCAACAGCTGCCACATTGTCTCCGGCGTTTGATTCGGATCCTCACCTCTCCCGTTTCTTTCCACAGCCATTGAACAGGAGAAGGCGGCATCGTGAAGCCCCTCCCATCATGCACTGTACACCCCTTTCCTCCCACATTGCCTTGTTTCAGTCACTTCCTTTTAGCTGTATAACCTTGTAACCGAAAATTATGAAAACAGTAACCAAGCTGCACAGCCTGTAAGATGGATGATGCCTTTGTCAGGGCGGCCGAGCCCCGTTGCCCCCTTCCTCCAATCCCGTCCTAACAAATGCCACCTTCACACCCGTCTTTGTCGGAGATGAGGAGGATCTGTCTGAGGCAGGGGGGACTGCACAGGGTCCAGAACACCACCTGAACAACATGGAGCAGACAAGCCCGTCAGGGACCAGGGCGTGGCCCGCATCCCAGGAAGCAAGTCTCGCCAACCACCGACTTCCTGTGTGGCTCCTTTCTCGCCAAAGCAGAGGTGTCCAGCTTTTTTTTTTTTTCTTTTTTCCAATTTTTGGAAAATGCACAACTTTGTACGTTGGCCAAAATGTAAATGCCCCCCAAATCTGATATCGTCTATCACATTGGTTTGTTTTTGTATGTACATGAGGATCAAAAACCAAATCGACTGATTCCATCTCGAGCGACGCTCAAATGGACATCTGATAATTTACGGTTAAACTTTCACATCCTTTTGTCAAGAGTGATATGGGGTTAGCTTCAGTGTTGCAATCATTCGAGTTGTCAGAGGAAGAAAAAAAAACCTTCTGCCAGTAATTGATTCCATGTGTTTGCTTTTAACCGTAGATAAATTCTTGACTTCAGCGATCACATTACTCTGCCACAGACCATTACCAGAAATGGACATTGGTGAAACGTTGTAATAAAAAATGTTGCTAAAGAAACGACCTGCCGAGTGCTTTTTCCACGCGTCATGTTTGTGACGTTCATACATGGTCCTAAACTACAGAATGTTTCTCTTTATTTACGCCAACCTTCTGAGTGCATCTGGGCCTGCTGTGTGTCTCCTGGTCAGTGGTGGCTTATGTTGCTGTACCCTGGTCCAAGGTACACACTGCAGCTCAGCAGATTTAGTCAGTCCATGGCCCTAAATTAGCCACCACTTAATGTCATTAGCTCCCAGTTTAATCGGCATGCATCACCGCATCTACTGTGTAGATTTATTGTGTCACATTACTGGTTGCTCTAATATGATAGACAACTTCATGGATAGCTAAGAATATTGAATGTGCTGTACATCTATAATACTGTATTAATTTCAGGTAAATGTAATTGGCCAGTTGAATATAATACTAATCAGTGTGTTTGGTGTGTGTACGCCATGCATGGAAATTGTTCCTCTAATCCATGTGTAAGAATTACTAGAAGTATTAGCTCATCTTTAGTGTGAACGGTTTGATTTTCTTCCCGCGTAAGCAAATTTAACGTGTATGCGTCTATTATTGAGGTTTCCCATCTATCTTTCCCTGGTTGGGATGATATGACCGGTTGAAGGCTACAAAAGGTTCTGTAAATCGCACACGTTACTCTAATTGGATTGCTGTTAAGCCAGTTGCTCTTAATAGGGCATTAATCTGTGGTGACGGAGGAGGGCTAGATGTGGGGGGTCAGTAGGCTAGTGCAGGGAGACCTGGCCTTGGGGGCCCTCCCTCAGATGGGATTAACGCCTCCCCCTGCCTCGGAGCTCCCCGAGAAAGTGATGGAGAATTTAAGGTGGAGCAGCTGAAGGGGTGGAGTCGCCCCCTCTGAATGTCTCCTGTGGGCTGATGGGTGTTCTGCCTGGTAACCCGTAGCAACAACTGCTGCTGAGTCACTTCCTTGGCGTTGGGCGGTCGTTGCTCGTGTGGAATACACTGGGGATTTTGAGCGCAGCACATTGAGTTCTGTTGTCTGTGTTTATTCACGTGTGACCATCTGTCCCATAGGCTTGTGATGACCAAGTGCAGGAGGATGAACTGTTTAAGGCAACACAACTGTTGTGCGTGTTGGGCCACAGACAGCGTCTGTACAAGGAGCCTGACCTGTGTGCTGTGTGGGTCCCACAATGTTAAACATACATAGCATTTTTAGATTCAGGAAGCTGATTTATTTTTAACTGCATATCCTCTCTAAAAAAATACAATGTTTTTTTCTTTCAGTTAGCTTGTGGGCAACTCAATGAGCTTCCGTCAGCTGATGTTTGACATACGAGATAGGAGACGTTGCACCTCGTCAGCATGACCTTGTTAGCGTTGTTATTGTGAGCATGTTAACGTTGTTCTCGTGAACACTGGTGTCACTAAAATGGCTGCTGTCTTCAATGAATAGCTCAATTGTTGGCCAAGAGACACACAAACAGAGAAAAATCTTATGCCCTCTTGTTGTCTGTGTTGTTATCCACAGGTATTCAGGTGCAGTCAATTATCTTTCCCTTTCTCACTGACAGGGACAAACAGAGGGTCCTCTGTGGATCGCCATGGCAACTACTCACTCAGGAGTTAAATTGGAGGTTTTGCAGTGAAGCAGGATGCCCAGACATGAAAGCCTGGCCGTTAGCATAAACAAATACTTATGTATTTTGTGCAGTAGCACAAAAGTGAGCATCAAAGTGGCATCAATGCCAGCAGACGAGTGGAAATAAAGAACAGATGGAGGGTAACCAAATGTTAGCTCCACCCAGCAAATATCCAACAGTTGTTCCTTCTCTGCTGCTGCATTTGAGGTCATCGGACCCAAATGTTCACCACCGCTGACATATGGCAATGACAAGCACATGAGGTATGAGAAGCCAAAGGTCAAGGGGTCAATGGTCTTATCTAATGGGTTGGGGCAGTAGGATATGAGTGCCATTTGATATGACTCTAAAAGCTAAGAAAATGAATCAGTTCTGAAGGTGGATTAGCTGAGGAATCCTAGCGACAATGGAAGCCAGAATAGAACCAGTCATCTTACTAGCTTTTTTGTTTCCTAGCGTAGCAAAAACTTGTGTTTCACACATTACTTTTTGCCTGTGCTGAGTCCAGGAGGGCTCACCGACAACATACAATATTTAAATGTTGGATCTCCAAATGTTTCCCCAGTCACGATATGTCCAGCTCCTTATCTGGAATTACAAAAAAACAAAAACCAGGCCCTAGCTTTTTTGTAGCACTTATCAGAACAAAAGCATCATGTTTACACACAGTGTACGTAGCAACACCCACGAGCAACAGTGGAGCCTGCGAATTGTCCGTTAACCGCTATATGATACAATTCACCACCTAATTTCTAAAAAATTAGCGAGCATGCTCAGAGAGCATCAAAACGCGCAGGCACGGTCCATATTCCGGGGGCTGAGCACCCGTCTGTCTTTCGGGTTGATTATCAGAGACATGCTCTAATAGTCCGGCCCCAGGTGGGGGCTGGATCAATGCCGTGTAAATGGTGTTGACATCCACCATTGCATGCAGACGCATTAGCCAAAGCGTTCGATTCGGGTGCACGCAGAGCAGAGCGCAGCACATCATAGTGCGTTCGCTCAGAAACCACTGTGACTTGATGAGGATGCCCTGGAAACGTGCACTCCCACGAGAGAGAGTGTGAGTACGAGGGAGACCCCTGCAGCAGCACGCGTGCGAGCGACACGTACAGTCAGACTCCGGCCTCCTTTGTCCATCCTTGAGGTAGAAACATGGAGATGCTCTTTGGAGCTTCTCCCCAGAGGGTTGATCCAGAGCGACAGTGTTGACATTTCCCCTCAGCTCCTCCCCCCTCGCTGCAGGCAGATGTAGGCCACTACTTCCCCTCAGATATTGCTTTTGCAAAAAAATAAATTGCCTGTAATCTCCTAAAATACAAAGTAAAACTGTTTTTTTTCCAAAAATAATCCAAAATGTGCTGATCATTGTTTCACATAGATAAACTGAAACATTGCATTTGAATGTGGGAGGTTGTATTTTTGTGTTTTTTCATGGCATAAAAACTGCAGTGAATGGAAAAAGTAGCCCAAATGCATGTTTAAAAAATAAATGAAGCATTTTCATAAAGCTCCATCATGCTCCACACATGGATTCAGATGAATTCTTCATGCACTTCCAGAGGTGGCGACTAAGATTTCAACCAATTTAAACTACAGTATCTAGTCGTAAAATATTGAATAGAGCATCAGTTTTATTGAATCCAAAAAGAATGGAGGCTCCTGATTTTCCAAGGCCGGGTTGCTTCATGAAGGAATGTTGATCATGAGTGTTAATTACACCCGAGGTCCCAGAGGGGAGCTGCTCAACCCACTGAAGAGTCACAGCGTTGGCCTCGTCTTGTCCTCACCTCAGTGCAAATATGAGGACACTGCAAAGTAGTTTGCAAGCATGTTTTTCTCTGTTTGAATTTATATATAATATCATTGAGATTAGAGAAACCTCTACTTTTGAGCCTTGTGCAAGCACTTGCATCTTCCTGTTACCTAATAACATATGGCCACTTTCACAGCAGCGCACATCCTCACAGAAGTGTAACCTCAAGCTTTAAGCCAGGGTGAGACATTCAGTCTTCTATTAGGAACTTCAGCCTGGAGATGCATCAGGTGACTTCCAGGCCAGAGTCAGTTCAGTGGGACCGGATGCAAATATATGGACGCCGACACGGCGAGGTCTCTGCTGCAGCTGCCTTTGTCCTGCTTGTTCTGGGAGCATTTTCACTTCATTTTTTATCAGTGAGTGAAATACAAGTTGAATCTGCTGGATTCAGGTCAAATGATTCACTTGACCATGTGTTCACAGAGATACTTTTATAAGAGCCATTAGGTTTGGTTTTTTGTGTACTTCATACTATCTTTCACCTCATTATCTGGATGCCCCGAGGTTAATGACAACATCATCCTGCTCAAAACCGTCTAGCCTACTTCTCCTTATCTCCTTTTCTCTTTAGGGCTTCAGTAAAGTCTCCTCATGCTGTTATGTCACATGTGGGATGAGACTTGCAGAACTGCCCAGTGTTGGCCTAAAGGCTCCGTTGCACAACACTTTTCTGCTTTCTGAAGGGTCACGTCACCTCAGGTACAAGCGAGTGACGTGTTCAATGGTGGGCAATATTCATGCGCATAATTTGTTAGCTCAGGGAATTTGGCACCGTTGACCAAAATGTATTTAAACAGGGGTGTCACATGCAGGATGATGATGGCACCTATAGTGTGTCTCCTATCTGAGTTGTTTGCCACGGTGTTTACTTTTTAAATTTCCCCTTATTGAGGACAGTCTGCTGGTGATAATGGCTGTTAACATGGCAGTGAGTCACACTGTGCCAAGGTCGACCCCAAGCTGTGTCAACAGTGGCAAAAAGAGAGAGAGAGAGAGAGAGAGAGAAAGCCTCCACTCTTCCAGAGCCATCATTCAAGCACACAGGAAAATATTTATTCTTTTCAGGCAAGTGACTACAAAAAGACGCCACGAAATAAATCCCAGTTGGAATTGGCATTACATGAGAAGACTTAGATTTACTTGGCATGAAGGTTGTGTTCAGAGAGGCTTCTGATTAGAGTTTTGGATGTTAGACTTTACACCAAAACCAAAAAGAGCTGAATTGAATCGGAGTTAGCATGTAAGCTAGCTCTGACCACAATCTGCCAGGTCAGTGTGAATGTTGAAATACAACAGCTTTGATGGAAAGCCTGGTTTTGTTGTGACCGTTGCAGTAATCCGGACACACAAGTTGTTTCTGCATTGTATTGAACCGCTAATGCCTCATACCAACACAATCATTCCCTCATTGTCTGATCCCAACAGCTCTAATGATATACAGGACGGCTTCCTTGGAACTGAGATTCTCTCTGTTTACCAAACTTCAGTCCCTTGTGCACAATCCGCCCAGGACACAATGTAGCCTTTTCTGTCATCTGGTAGGGACAAGGACACAGATGTGCACAACACGAAACCTTCGCTTTCCAGTCTGTCCAGGAATCCACGGAATCCAGGACCACATGTTGTTTTGACTTAAGGAAGTGTCTTGTCTGATTGCAGTAGCAAGTAACAAATGTTATCACAACCCACCATAAGGTGGTGAGCATAATGGGCACCTTCATACCATGTGCATGAGGATATTAGAGATTCTTTTTTTGTTTTGTCACGTTAGTCAAAGGCCAGTTCAAAGGAAATTGTTAATATGACCACAGCGGGACAGATTTTCGATTTAGAGTTTCTTCATTCACTTTTGATTTAATGTTGAGACAAGGAAACTCATCCTTCATCCAGGCTGTGTTTTCGTTTGAGGCCATGTTGCTTTGAGAAAGTTATTAACTCTCATCCAATCTCCCGCATTGCTGAGCCCGACCTTTGACCCCACTGTGGTTGGCAGTTGAGAGAATCCAATTTCTAAAGACGGATCAACTGACTATGAGATTTGCTATCATTGAAATGTGCTGCAGTTTCATCTGGAATCAATTCATTTTGTCTCAGTCAACAACAAAAAAAACCCCAAAAGAACAACAGCACTGCAGAAAAGCTTTTTCTTTTCTAATCTTAGACAATATTTGGGTCTCCAGGGGTTTTTTCTTGCCCCATATGGAGAATCGAGCACTGACAGCAGCCAAGTTTCGCTCAGCAACCTCAGCCCTTCTGCACATAACAGCACAGTTCAGTTTATGATAAACAGTCATTTAAGTCCAAAAGGGCAAGTCTAAGAGCAGAGTTTGTTTTTAAATAGCCTTTTCTAGCTGAAACGTCAGTCAGGAATGACAGCTTATCAATACCACGCCTCACACTGCAAAGTAGTTTTTATGGAGCTGGAAAACTCCCCTGATTCTAAAAAACATGCCTCTGATTTGGAAGCATGCTAACTAAGAATGCTAGCATTACTACTAAATCATGGCTGTAATCACTTAGGATTAAATATATATTTTTTTAATTTGCCAGCCATACAATATGCAACATAACACTATAATAGTTTTAAAGTTTGCAGCACCATCACACAGTGGCTCATTCACTGTCTCCATGGCAACAGACATGGTAACTTGTCTGACACTCACGACTGCACCAAATGGATCTGAACAGTCTCATGTTGGGAGAGTTATTACTACCTGCTTAAAACATGCAGGAAGAGAAATTCTGCAGTGTTGTCTGTTTACTGAAATTAGAAATACATCGTCAGCAAACTATTAAATCCACAGTGCAGTTGCACGTAGCTCCCTATCAGTGGTTAAATATTCTGTAAAAAAAAAAATAAAAGTGCTACGGTTGACAGTTATTGCTCTACTTATCAAAAAGTTCCCACTGTTACTCAGTGATATTGGACTAGAAATTCAGGTTAACAACCCATCAATAAAGATAACAAGACCTGAATAACTGGAGAGCTGTGTAGTAATTGTGAAAGTGTACTAACAGGCTGTTGTTGTGGCTGTTTTTCTTGGAGATTAAGCAACTGAGCCACTGGATTATTGCGTCCGTGGATATTATGACTTAGTTTTTGAAACGCAAGAAGGAACAATAACAGCCATCTCTTTATAATTTAGAAGGGTTATGGGTAAATCAGCCATCTCTCAAGGTCTCAGCGTGTTATTATATCCTTCAAAACAAGGCCAGCTCAACTGTTGTCGCTGCTGCGTGAGGAAGTCAGTGAACTGATTGCTCTTCCTGTTTTTGGGTGCAAAAGCTACAGTCCGTTCTGCCAAGTTTCCCCATTCAAGCATCAAAGGTGAAGTGGTGTTGTTGGTCCAGATTAATGAATTATGGCGGTTCTGTTGGTAGAACAGTTGCGTTGGAGCCACAGATTAATCCCATGATAACAGATCAGAAACAACGTAGAAAAGGGCCGTGCACTGTTGATGAAAAGAAAAACAACTCTCACACGTGATTGTGAAAATATCAAAAACTCTTTGTCACTGACGCTGGTAATTAAGGTACTTGTGAGTTAGGTCAGCGGTTTCGGCGTCCTCAAAAATGCTTAAAGAATGTGAGCCGTTGCTGGGTGAACAGAATCCCAGATGGCAGAGATCCCCTCCATCTTTGCACTTGGATACAGCTGGTCCCTGTGTCTTTTTGTCTGCTGAGGCCCCCTCCAACATAAAGGCTTCAGTCAGACGTGTGCCTGCATTCCCTTGCCCACCCTCTCAACCCCCACCATCCCAGTCCAAGTTCGACTGGCCTCCTGCCCGGGTGAGCGCCAACTCGTCCGCTTTGTGTGCAGACGTGGCACATGACCAGTTCTGGCACCGTAGGCCCAGCTTCCAATGCCACCCACACCTCTATTGTTGGCCTGTGCTCCCTCAAAATCTTCTTGTCCCCAAACGTAGGCACAGCGCCAGGCCAGGACAACGGCAAACGCGGTGTCGTTGTGTTGGTGAGTCCTAAAGGCTTTGTCTGGCGTCCCAACGGGTACAGCGTGGCAGCTGTTGGAACTGTGTCAGAGCTAAGGCATATGTAGTCTGCTACTCTACTGCCCTTTACTGCAGTAGTTCCTTTAGTTCTACTTTTGTTTCACTGGATTACTCTACGTTAAAAGCAGATTATGCCCGCGCCCAGGCTCTTAATTCTAATTATTTGTTGTTGTGACGGTGATCCATGACTAATGATTTTTCTCACTGGGCTACATGATTATTAGCAGCGTGTATCCAGATAGCAAGCTAAACCACATCAGAGGGAAATAAAAACCCCTGCAGGCCTCCACTTCTGGAGCTGCTCGCTTCAGAATGTAAATGTTTAGCTTGGCGCCAGCAAAAGTGAGGTTTTCCTCCCAACTGTTACACAACAGACTAGCATCCCAGCGTAGCTCGGACTTTCCTGGGTCTATTCTTGAGTAACTGGTGAGGGTGAGTCGGGAATGTCAGATGTGTCACTAATGTGAAGGTGGTGAGATTACTGCCCTCTGAGATTAGAATCTGAGAGTACACGAAAGGCTGCGTTCAGCCAAAAGAGCTGCCCGAGTGTGCCTCTTCTTATTCGGTTCAGCAGGAGCGACTTGTTATGAACACGATCCACCTCTGTTGAGAACGGCGACAAAACAATATGAACGTTTGGTTTGGGAGGGGAAAAGAAAGGCTTCCACAATCTTAAAGAATCCTCCTCTCTTCCACCAAGCACCCTCCCCAGCGTCTCCTTCTTCTCAGAGGTCAGAGCAGGGTTGCTTCTCAGAGTCAGGCTCACCCTTGATCTTGTTCTTTCCATAACAAATCTTCCCAAAACACAAGAGCACTTCTTTGTCCGAAGAGCTACAAAACACTGAGACATGCAGAATTTGCGGCGCTCCATGCAGAGGTGTGGAGTGACGGGTTTTGGCATGTAACTATCCTGTTTTCCAGAAACATCCTCTCATTAAGTGGTGCAGTTGAGCTCGGCATGATCTGTGAGCAGTAAAACAGTGTAGGCTGTCAACAAAGTAAGCAGATGAAGACGAGGACGGTCCTCCTTGTTTATCCATACTACCTCCTGATATCAGTCATGACAACCATCGTGTGTTTCCTCTTGATTCTGTCTTAATCGGTGGACTGGACAGTTGTAAACACATCAATAACGTGTAAAGATGGACAGTTAATTTTTATGGATATAGTCTGGGTAATTTACTCCCCCTGGGTGTTTAAACTTCTCAGTGGCACCCTCATTTACAGTGAGGAGTTATGGTTTATAATCCTTTAAACATATGGGCGATCTGGACCAGGCTTTGTGCAAACAAGAGCAACTGTAAAGAGCATCCAAAGTGTGCAGCGTTTGAAGTCATGCGGCCTTTTAAAAGGAGCAGAGGTAAACAGCCTGGGCGCTGTTGACAATGCTACAATGAACGTAGGCAAATACAAGAGTGGTTTTAAAAAGCCTCATCCCCCCCGAGGCAGAGTTTTACAATACATTTACATTCCAAGATAACAGGTTGACAAGCTCAGACAGCAGTCATGAAAACTTCAGGGTCCCCTACAATGCACCATCTTATCTGTTTTCCAGCATCTGATATGTAAACAATAGGCTAATGATAGCGACCAGCAGCCTCATACATTCCAGAGTTCTCCAGGGACATCGCAGGAGAAAACATGTAGCCATTAGAAGTTAATCAATGTGCACAGTGAAGGGAAGAGCAGCACTAAATGGATTCTGTCTATCACACATCTATGTCACATAGGCTGGCCTCGGCTGTTTGGCTGCCCCGGAGGGTGAAATGGTGTATTGGGATTACAAGGCTGTACTCCCTCACAAATAGGACAAGTTGCACTTGACAAGTTGCACACTCGTTAAACCGGGCTTCATTTGTAGGATACTTCTAGTGCAGTGATGGATCACTTCGAGTATTTTAAGTAGAAGGGACACTGATGCGATCTTAAAGTCTTATATATAGAAGGTATAGCTAATACCTGGCACATTGTTTAGACAATTAGAACTAATGGATCAGCTCCCACTTCCCCAGTACTACAAGACATTCAGAAACACACCAAACACTGACCCTCATGCACCCAGGCGCACGCTCACTAATCTGCCCTGGCAATAAACCGATCAGCTACAACACAGCATTGCCAGATACTTCAGCTCGACAAGCAAGTCCTGTCACTCATGAGGCATATAACATGAGTCCTCGGGCTCGATCTTACGTAACAAAGATGGCGGTGTGTGACAGAGCTTGGAGGGATCCATCCAGTCTCTACTAGAGAGGCAAAACTCACATAACCCACCTTAATTGACATACATGCATGGTGGAAACTGGGTATTCTGATATCAACCTTATCGAGTCAGTACTGTCCATGTTAGTTTGACTTGTCTCTTGTATATCATAGGTTTATTTGTGCCAGGTTTTTAATTCAGAGTCTTCCTGCTGCTCTCTGTCATCAACCAAGAAGGTTTTATTCTGACAATCAATTATTGAAGTACCATCTTTCTTATTTTAAATTCTCAGCCTGTAATTTATAGGAAATAACAGTGTAGAAACCCTACTATTAGAGTTGTCTGTTTTCTGAATCACTGGACAAACTTAATTCCTCGGATGCTTCACATACACCAGAACTATCCATAAGCCTACATGTCAGGTACTTTTTCTGAGATTTGATGGAAGGCTATAATCAGTAGATAATGCTGCTCCACAAGTGTGGGAGTGGACGAACCCTGGAGGAGTTGAAAACATGGCTAAAACATGAGAAAAGGTCAAAGGAAAGAAGATCTCTTTAGACACAAAAGACGATTAACCTGTTTTCATGGGAACTGGGGCAGGAGCAGACAAGGCACACATGGTGGAAATCATTTTGTGCTCTTTCTGTAAACTGCAACTGCTAAAATTAAGTAATGTCTTTTACATTTAACCCAGTCCTATTCCTCTGTTATGAAGAGGTTTATCCTGGATTACAGGTCATCAGTCTGATGATATATCAGCGGCCACTGGCAGGCATTTTAATAAAGGAAGCTGCGGAAAATTAAATTCACCATGCGAACAGATTGCAGCCTTAAATAAGAATCTTCTCCATTGATCCACACTGTGCTGTCATAGAAATATTTGCCACAGCCAAAAGTGAGCAGATGGCATGAGAAGGCGATGGCTGGGATTCAAAACGGCCACTCCTAAAATAAAGGAAATAATCTCAACATGTCACATCTTAACATTCTCCTAAAATAAGACACAGAATGACATGTACTGTTAACTATCTGCTACATATGTGTATTGTTTTTATCTTTCAGTGCTCGTTTTTGTCTCCACTCTATTTCTATCAATAAAGCCAGTGTCACAGAGAACAGTCAGACAGACAGACTGTCTGCCCACTTTCCAATATTACCCATAATCCACCGGGATGCATCTGTGCTCACTGGTGCTGTAGTCATGCATAGAGGCAGCCAATCAAACCGGCTCTTATGTAATTGTTGAGTCCGTGGAGGAGCAGTTTATGTATGCACACATGCACAAACACACACAAACCCAGGACAGCCATAATTGCAAACATCCCTCCCATCTGAGCCGAAAGTCGCCTGTTGTGCATTCCTCAGACATGAGAGCGAGCCTCGTCCACCGATGGGAACGGTCGTACCGCTTACGCTCCCCTTATGTCATCACACGCATTGTGTTGGAGTTGAGTGCCGCATTCGTCTCTGAATGTCTGGGATGTTGTGCATAACGATTGTGTTTGGCTCACTGTTGGAGGACCTGGACATGGGCAGCAGGGTGATGTGTTTAAAACAACACTTTCAGAGAATCAACTGCAGGGAGATATGGTAGAAAAATGTCAACAGATGACTGAAGCCGGAGAGAGTGGAGTCTAGTTTCCATTTCTCTTGCTGCTCTAAATCTGAATGTTTGTGCACTAATAGCGTAAAGACTGTCACACCTATTTTACCTCATATACAAGGTTATTGAGTTCCATTCTGTCATATTTCTCTGGTGAGAATATACAATTTCACGTGGTATTTCAACAATATGCACATTAAAAGAACTTCACCCTGCTATAAATCGACTTCACAGATGTTTCAACAAGCAGAAAACGCAGCTGTTTCTCAGGTCATTTTCCAAAAGTGTGACGTTTCAAAGCAAGCTAGAAGAGAGATTTTATATTTTGTAAATCAAACTAAAGCCAACTCATTCTGCTTCTTTCTTTGTCCACATTGTATCTTCTCATAAAAATTCATCTCAATTTCCAGATCGAACTGCCTCATCCATCTAAAACAATCTGACCCCAGGAATGCATTTTAGATGTTTTTGGCAATTCAATCTGGAAATTGTGAATGTTACCCATGTTTTTCAGCTCATTATCAGAACACTTCCATTGTGCATCTCCCAACCCTTCATGATTTGCTTGATTTCAATGTCCTGACATGATTGCATACACAGTGCTCCCATGCCGTAACTCATGTCAAATAACCCCTAGACCTTTTATCTGCTTCATTTATCTTGAAGGAATAAGAGAATTGAGCACACCAGGCCAGTAAGATGGCTGTAATTTCTAAATACCACACTCAGAGGAATTAAAGATAATTTTTTTATTCTTTTAGCACCAGCTCCTTTCTCTCCTCCAGTCAGTTTTCATTGCTTCTACACATGCTGTGGCGGGAAAAGCCAGGCATTCCTTTGTCTTTGAGGGCACCATGGGTTGTGGACAACAGCCACGGAGTAGGAGCTGCCCCCTGCTGCGACAGCTGCCGTGCTGTTTCACTGATCTGTGGGCTTTCTTGTTCATTAGCAGCTTTTGTTATCGTCACACACATAGATGCGTGATGAATTGAGAGTGGCAGGTAAAGTGGAAGCTTGAAGTTGAAGTTTACCCAGCCGGCCATCAGCAGGAGGGTCCCCCTACATGAGCCTGGTCCTGCTCAAGGTTTCTTCCTGTTAAAGGGGAGTTTTTCCTGCCACTGTTGCTTGTCTGGGGTCAGGCCCTGGGATTCTGGAAAGCGCCTTGAAACAATTTTGATTGTATAAGACTATATAAATAAAGATTGATTTGATTTTGATTTGATTTGAATATGCATGACTCTCTCCAGCATTTGTAGCTGGAAACAAACTGTGCATTTGTGCACAGCAGGTGCAGTGAGCGTATGAATTTTTCACTTTGAGACTTAACCCGGGGGTCAGGGTTCTTGTGCTTTTGTTTTTACAGTGTTGGCATCAGACTTTTACAGTATCCACACAAGCACAATTGTGCCCTTCCCGTGTTGCCAAGTTTTAGCCCACAACCACATTTGGACATAGTACTCCCATTTTCTGTGGCATTACTCACTAAGGTCCCTTATCATGAGTAATTGAAGCCAGGATGTTCAGAAATGCATTGTTCAGATAAGCAGGAGAAAAGTGTAGTCATTAATGTTGCTTATCTGCCCTCATTAAAAGTTTGTAACAGTGGTTTTTTTTCTGGAGTTGTTCCTGTCACTATCTAACAAACCCTCACACAACAAAATATGTTGTAAAAGGGTCCCTAATGCTGCCAAAGCAATCATTTAATGTGAGAGTTTAGATCCCATCAGCGCTGCAATTTTTATAAAAGTAATTACATGGGGTGCTAATAATGTGTCAAAGCTGAAAGGAAAACAATAAAGTAACAGAGCCAAGCTAAAACTCGTGGTGCAGCACTTCATCAGACTTATCTCAGCTGTTTTTTGGACTGACTCCCTCTTTTTCTAGCAGGTAAAACAGTTCTCAGGCATGAGGTCAGCTTGAAAGAATGTGGGCCGCCCCTTCCTCTCCTGCAATGAAATGAGGCAGTTAATGTTCTATTTGCAAGGACAATATTTAACCACATCAAGGGGGATTTTTTTCCTCCTTTTTTCCTCTGCCACATGTCCCTGTGCCAAAGAACCACTGTTTTTGGTGCGGAGAACCGTTGCTCTTTCAGGATTGTGGGAGGAGGAGCCGTATTGTAGAACTGGAAAACAAAAAGCATTCCAGTAACTGTGGATTTATTTCATGCTTATCAGCACTTTGCGTTGTTTCATAGAACAAAACATCGGTGAGTCCACAAAGTGCCCACAAAGTTTTCACGAGTTGTGAAAAGGAGCAAGAGGATGATGAAGAGTTTTATACAGGGAACTGAAAGTACAGTTGTGTATGTAGTCTCATGAAGGAAGTGGGAGAGCTGACTTCCTGCTCCCTGCAGAGGTGGGCAAGGGGAAGGGTCAGCGGAGGTGCCTGTTGTAGCTTTCATCCTTACCCACAATGCACTGCGCCCATTTGAACAGCAAAAAGACAGGAAGTGTGACCCAGGCTTGATAACAGTGGGGGCGGCTATTTCTGAAAACAGTGAGCCGCGAGCAGACAAGGAGGTGTCTGTTCAGTTTCCTGTTGGTTGTTTTGTCAGATGTGGATGCATGAATGTGTCTTTATGTGTCAAAAATGAACAGTTTGCGCTGTCAACTTGCCACATTGAATCGGTGACAAAGAAACCTCCACATGAGCTGCGAGATGACTTTGAAAGTGTCTTTTTACGGATTGAAAACTCATTTCCTAAGTGATAAACTATCTTGGTTTACTACAAGGACAGACTTTTTGCTAATCTGACGGCCTACGAAATGCGTCATTCTGTTTTGGCAGCAGAAATACAAGATTTTCAGGTTGCCAATGCTGACTTCACGTTGGTTTAGTTTCCCTCTTCCCATTGCCAGCTTTATTTTTGTGGCTGTTGCTCATCCTTTTGGCATTTTCAAAGAAAATAAATGCAGTGTTTGTATGTTATTGCTGCTGACCGGATCTTCTGTCAACCGGATGACATCATCCAGCTTATTCCGTCTGCCCCCTTTTTTCCCTTTATCCAACCCTTTGGTTTTTTTCCCCATCTTCTCATTTTTCACACTTGCTGTTATGTAACCAAGTTGAGGCAATCAGGGTGAAACCGTGAACCTTTGCTCCACACAGAGAGGAGGAAAAAAATGATTTCCCCTTTCCAAACGCCAGCCACAGCTGCCATGTTTCACTCTGAGTATCTGAGTACACACATTCAACCCAGGCCTCACTGCGCTTCTGACGCTGGAATCAAAATAACCTAAAATGGACATTTCCTAATTGGCCCCAGCTGAAGAAACCACTGGCTTTTAAAATGGTTAAACCACCTGTATGTTTTACTTTTGATGCTTGAATGTGTTTGTACATTAGAAATTTATAAAAAAGACTTTTATTAACCACACTTACACTCTTAAAATACAAGAGCCATATCAACTTCTTTCGTTTAGCATTCATATATAAATCTATTCAGTGTTTTTTATATATTCAAGTAAATATTTGAAAATGGTTATTCTTCTTTCTTGACCAACAGAGGACAACCAAAATACTGTCACCCATCCCCTATGTCATCCATCTTTACAGTCCTGTAGTTTCACCCAAGACTGTGTACTCTCAGAAACCATGTGAGGGGTGGAACTGAAACCCTTGGATACATCAGTGGATTCTACGTGTCAGGTATGGACTTTATACCCATGCGAAGAATGGCAAAACCCTGTTTTATTCAATGGATTTATGTAGAAACCGCACAGTGTACAGTGTAAAACCAGCCTTTTTACTGAGGACTTAAAGGCTTTCATAGTCTTCCCCATAAAAACTTTATTTTGCATTAAGGTAGTTTTGCAATAAACCCTTAAGCGACAAGCAAATGGGTTTAAATGGAAACCTCGGCCTTCAATGAGAAACCGTCTGGCAAACCCATTATAAAAAATGTGTTCTGAGCATAACCGTCTGTTCTATTCTGTTCCTCACATCAAACATGATATAGTTGGTGTTAATTAAACTGCCCATCAAGCACCAGTGATTTATCAATAATTTCTGAGTATCCTGTTTGCAACTTCCTCTCAGCTGTGGACCATATTATTTTAACTTCAACTTCCTTTTAGTAATGAGACAAGTTCTTAATGTAAAGGAAATGGGAAGCAGGACAGTGCTGGTTCACTCCAAGCAACAAAAGACCTGCTTACAGATGTTAGGGCCATGAGTATGAAAGAGTGTGTGTGTGTGTGTGTGTGTGTGTGTGTGTGTGTGTGTGTGTGTGTGTGTGTGTGTGTGTGTGTGTGTGTGTGTGTGTGTGTGTGTGTGTGTGTGTGTGTGTGTGTGTGTGTGTGTGTCATTGTAAGAGCAATAGAGTCATAGCTGAAAGTGTTGAGTTACTGACCACCACACCACAGATTCCACATGTTCAGCCGATCTGAAATGAGCTGTTTTCTGAAGTAATATGACTGGAGGGGTTTGCAGATAAGCAGCCATCAGGCGTTCTGGCATGCTGAACCATGCACTCCACTGCTGTGCTTTCTGATTCTCATAAGACCACTGCTGTAAAGAAATCACCCTATACCAGCACCATGATTTAGTTTAGCAGAGAGTTATCAGGACAACAAATTAATCATTAATCAGCTGACATCAGCTAACACAAGGTTTTGGTTGTATCGGGCCGTGTTAGCATTTAGCACAGAAATCCAGATGGGAAAGGGTGTGCCCTGGTGCTTAATAACATTTATCATTAACGTTTTATTCGTAAGATCAGCATTGTGCTTTCTTTTATTACTCTCTTTGCTTTATATTAGCTTTGTGTAGCTAATGTAAAGATTCTCACTTTTAAGATGGATACTTAAGCTCTGTGCGTGCGTGTGTGCCCACACGTTTTCTGCCATGAAAGTATTCAACATCCTGCTTCAATCTAGGGTCACGGTTTGAACTGAGGACATGTTAACACTGTGGCAGGAAATGTTTTGGTTTGGCAGAGGCTGTATTGAGTGAAGGATTGTGTGTTTTTTATTGATCACTCAGAGGGCCAGACGCACAGATGTGCCAATTTTCACTCCCACTTAATAACTCTGCCACATGACCAAGCTGGGGTTAGTGGGAGCCTGTGGGAGCATGACATGAACACACGCTTACAGTAAACACTAGGTTTAGCTTCATCATGTGATGGTGCTCCTCACCCAATGCGCTTCGTATTTCCCTACCATTATCATTCCTCCTTTCTTACACCGTCACCGTTAAACAATCCCAAATGCCTATGCTGTGAATAGTGCAGCAACCAGATGCTCAAAGCCAGGTGCTAAGGGGAAAAACGGAGGATGCAGAAAGGAAGGAAGGTATTTGTCAGGCGAAGCAGGGTTCGAGCAGGAAATAAAGTAGAAAGAGAGGATGTATTTAGGGACAAGAAGTGCAGAATAAAAGGTGGAAGGGGTTAAGAAGAGTCCTATCCGTACACACCACAGGCTCAGGAATCTTAAACTGTGGGATATCTGGAATTCAGACTCAATCGCCCAACGGAAATTACCAGGGAGGAGTGGGAGGGGGTCTACCAATGTTAGGTCAGGACAGAGTGCAACTCCACTGCAGAAAGGGCAGAGAAATAAATCCTCTTTACTTTACTTTTTGCATTAATGGATGGCAGAGGAGTCCTGATCTCCTGCAGGGACATTCTCAGGTTGATGTGGACTTGATTCGCAATTTGATTAAAAATGCCACTCTTATTTTAGAAATTTAAGAACATTTAAGAAAAGCTTAACTTTTTTCAAACAAGCAGCAACATGATTGTGGTGACAGCGATCTTGGGAGGATCCGGATTTCCACGATGGAAAAATGAAAAAAGAGGAAGAAAATGGCCAATAATTAATAGTTGCAGTCCCCAGACTTCCATAGCTTTATGACCCAAGTCTTTTTGTATATACAGACCCAAAAAGTAAATAATCATGCTTAGAAGAAAGTGTTGGAAATTGTGGGGATATCTGGTAAGTTATAGGCTACTACATGTACATGTACATGTAGAAAATTGCAAAAGAGCCTAATTTACCATTTTAACTAGGTGACAGGCTGTGCCTGTATGCAGAGGGAGGGATGTTGTTTGTGTTTACATGTGATGAGTGTAGGAGGAGATGGGAGAAAATTCAGGAAAAGAAAAGAACACAACTGCCCCTCTGGTCTCTTCTGTTATTTTTCTCCTGATACTGAAAACTAGGGGATGAGGAGAAGGGATCAGGCTGTAACTGTTGTCCAAATGTCCTATTCTGTCACCTGTTCATTCTACCCTGAGCAGAAGGCTTTACATTAGTAACACATTACACATTAGTTATGGCATCTGAATTAGTCATGAGACGTTTCCTCCAGTACCTTGAACCTATGAACTGTGGCCAACACAACTTCAGATGGGCTGAAACCATCATGGAACTGATTGGAGGCACACAAAATTTTACCTGTCTTGGTCGATGGTATTGGGCCGACACGGTCGACAATGACCCATTTAAAAGGTGTCCCAAAGGCAGGTATGGTATGCAGGGGAGCCGGAGGAACTGATTTGGTTTTCTTAAAGTTTGGCATATGCAACCCTTTGCACAGAATACAAAATTCACCTTAAAATTAGGTGGGAAGAAGTGTTTCAGAATTCTGTCATGGGTTCCCCAGATGGCCTGATCAGACATTCTCATGTGCATTCGCTAAGACTTGTGTAATTGCACAGTCAGGATAACGATCTGGACATTGGCACTCCAGTCTTCACTTTTATGTAGTTTGGAGACCGATTTGTGCATGAGAACACCCTGGTCAAGCAGATATGATTGGTTCTCACCACACCCACCACCAGCAGCTGCCATAAAACATTTCTCCACAAATGAGTCACCATTTTTGGTCATCGATAGAAAATACAGGTCGATGTTTAACACTTTCACAGCTCATTTCAAGTCCGCACTGTCTAAATGAATGCATGTATGTGTGGTGTGTGTGTGTGTGTGTGGTGTGTGTGTGTGTGTGTGTGTGTGTGTGTGTGTGTGTGTGTGTGTAAGTGTGGTTAAATTGAATGTCAAATTGAAACCAATCAATAGGGAATAAAGTTTTCTTTTGTTCTATGTTTAATCAGGGGAACTACTAAAGCAATGTTCTTTGTTTCATTCTCTGTTGCCTGAACTAAAAAAAGCCATTTTGTTGCCCAAAGTCGGAGCGATTACGCAGAATAGTCACAGCATTTTTCTCTCATTTCCTGCTTGTTTTGGACCAGTTCGAGGGACTCAAATCTGCAAATCCAAATATTTGTATGACACAGACAAGGCATATTTTTAGAATGACACATTTTTGTAGTGTTTAAACGTAGCTTAGCTCTGTTCAAACCACACTTGATTTAACATTTCACAGGCTTTTGTTATGCTGCACAACCCTTTGTGCTAGCATTCCTTTGCATCATTCAAACATGCACAGCTGACCCACACACCTGTGCAGCATCTGGTTTAAGCATCCTGTGACCACATTCTCAATGTTAGCTCTATACTGCACAAATGTGAGCAATACAGGAAGATGCGGTTATTTGTAACTCAAAGCATGCTGGTGTTTGATTTCCCATAAGCCCGAGCATGTGTCCCAATAGTGTGTTCGTTGGAAGAGGTACAGGGGGTAGAGGGAATTATGGGAGAGCAAATGCTGTGTCTGAAATGTGCGCTGAAGGGAACATATGGTCATAATCACAGAGGATCAGTGCAGCATGTCCTCCAGAGCAAAGTCATATATTAAAATCATTTTACAGACTGTTTTTGTTTTTGCTACATAACAGTAGTGTCCACCATTGTTTTATGTCAGGCTACAATACAACTTTACCTTAATCTGGTACAAAGAGGTGCTTCACAAGACCAGCGAGGTTAGGAAATTCAGTATTTTAATATAGCATTTTTGAGAGTTTTGAATCACAATGGCACAGTATTTAAAGAGCATGACAGCCGTATGTGTGGAGAATCTCACTTGAGCATTAAACAGGCCAAACACAGTGACACTTTGTCTAATCTATCAGCCCTAAAATAGAAACTCAAACAAAACATGCAGAGTATCAGTGAGAACAGAAGGAGAGGCTAAAAACAAACCCACTAAAACAAGAAAAGGAATGCAGTTCCAATATCCAGTCATCTCCGATCACCATCAAGACCATAGTGGGTGGGTGTGAGCTGTGGGCTGCCCTCCTGTCGAAGGCATTAAATTCAAATGGAGGGTTGACTCAAGAAATCCACAGTCTTGGAAGTGTGCGTGATACTCGAGTCAAGATGTTGAAGGAGATGAAATCAGCACAATTCCCATCAGCTAACCTAGAAAAATTGATGCCATTCATGTTTTTTTCAGATGCGACTGCCTGATATTGCTGATGTCACTATGACAACAGTGCTGCTTGGGACTTTCAGGCGGCGCACCGTAATTTGATAGGACAATTAAGAGTCAAAGATGCTGAAGGACGTGGTAGGTTTACTTGACTTTGGACACATTCCACCTGTATTCATCCTGGATGTTGTCTGTTCAAAGATGGTTCCCTGTCATTGATAAAACCTTGTAAAAACTGTTATGTTTCATCAGTACTAACTGGGCAGGAGTCCCTCCCAATCTACACAACTGAACCCAGTTGTGCAGTTAAATCTGTGTCTGTGCAGGGTGGGGGCCATATCGAGCCCCCACCCTTGCCACATGCACATTTTACACATTCTACCATTCTGCAATGTAAGTGCTGGAAATGTGTGTGGGGGAGTTTGAAGTCTTTGAGGGGTGGTGGCGGGGTATTAACTGACCGCATTAACCAGAAAGATTGCCTCCTGCACGGGGTGGGGTGGGGTGGTGTGTGCGTGCGTGTGTGTGTACGTGTGTGTGTCATGCAATACATTCTGTTCAGAGGCGGAGACAAATACAGGATGTGATACAACCAGACTTCCACTTCCCCAGACATGCCCCCGTGGCTTCAGCACAGTGCAAAGAGCGCCTTCTATTGGTCACCAGGTGTCACAGCAGTGGTGTGCTGGTAAAATTCCATTGCCTCAGATAAGGGAAAGACTGGCCAGTGAAATTATTTTGATAAGAATCTATGGAATCTTGCATCTTCAGGAATCACAGTCATGTGTGGTTGGAAAAAGAAAAAAAAAAAGTCTGATAGAAGATTATTCTGCTCCTTTTCACTCTTCCATGTGCTCCCTGAAGGCCCGGCCAGACCCCACCCATCTTAATGCACAGAGACCACGCAAAGCTTGAGGTGAGGTGGTCGGGGAATCCAGAAAGGAAAACTGCAACACGAACCTGATCCCTGACATTACACATTACCACAAAGAGAATAAAATCGCCCCGTGCTAGCGTTTCAAAGGGTTGTTAAAGATTAACGCTGTTAAAAGCTTCGGCGCTCCAGCCTCCATTTGGGGATTTGAAAGTGCCGGAGGCTTTTATACAGAGACAGCGTCCGGCTCCAATCTGGACCACCGCTGCCTGACACCTGAAAGGCAGATTTTAATACAAGGACATGACGTCATAGCTCACGTTATGCAAGGTTTGTGTGAGTAATAGCATGTGTAATTCTAAGGTGCCTAAACCCACTGCATTAGGCAGATGGTTTATAAAAACACATGAGCAGCCATCTTTCAATAAAAAGATTGTGTAATCTTAAGAATTTAATTAAAGTAAGAGGGACTGTATGGAAATGTTTATAGTTCGTGAAGAGGAGGCAAAGAGAATAGAGAGCCCCATTTGCACAAAGACTGGCAACGACGGTTGATATCTGAGGTGTTTGTGGACAGTGTTGTTTTCTGCAACTATAAAATAATTGACTTAAATACTTGTTTTTGGTGGATTTAAGAAACAAGAGAAAACGTGTCTAGACAAAGCTCTTTTCAAACTGGGTCTGAACTCTAGTCTTTGTTCAGTGACACAACTTTTTAGGATTCACATCATGCTGAATAAATCAGAGTGAGACTTTTGAACCACCCAGTGATTATAAATTTGCATACGCAGAGGTCAGTCTCAAGCATATCATTATCACGTCAGATCCGAGGACATAATGACCACGGGCTTGAACCTGGCCTGTCTCCAGGCCTGGAGTTATCCCAAACACTCGTTTGTCTTCTGCCTAAAGAGCATTAAACTGGTCAACAGCTGTGTGGGGCTCGTCTCCTCACGTCATAGGCTTGTAGTCTCCCCTGGAGACCCCGGGACTGTGTATACAATGATTCACATGAGTGCCTGCCAATGTCACAGACGCAACAGGCCAGTCAGCCCTGATCATACAGATTAATCCATGAGCACTCTTGAAATCATTCCTTTACTGAAAGCTTTAATCCCACCTCAGTGTCACTGAGTATACATTCATCCGCTGCTCTTGTATACACATAAGTCCTTATAGGAAGATCTATTTTGCATAAATATTGTGCATAATTCAACAAGTTTATTGCTAACTTGCTTCTACTGAACATATCCCCCCGCCATGGGGTTGGAATGAAAGGTGAACAAAAACTCACTTTACTTGTGCCTTGATTTTCAAATCATCATAGCCAGGGATTCTTTGATCTCCAAACTACCAGGCTGCTACGACCACTGTTTCTTTTTAGCACTATGTGCAACTGAAACTTAACTTAATATGCTCTCACCTGTATGTGCGCAACGCTAGATAGCAACTCCAGGTTCATCACCTCTGCAACCTGTAGCACTTTATGCTTCTTACCCAATCTCAACTTGTGAGTAAAACAAAAAAACACAGCCAGATCCATCTGAACCTTTCTCCTGAAACTCCTTGATTTTGTTACTGGAACTATAGTCCATAATATATCGGCTCATTCAGCGAACACTCGAGTCTTACTCTCGAATATTGTTGTCATAAAATGACTTAACAAGATGAGATAGAAGTTAAATAAGGAATAGAAAGAGCTACCTTTTGTTTCGAAGTAAATGTTGGGCCTACAGCACCACCTAGAGGCAAATTCGAGCATTTATTTGACTGCATACAGTAAAGTATGGCGGCTCCCATGTAGGCGTGTTGTAAATTATTGCAACTACGCAGGACCGTTTATATTAGCATATAAATATTCAAAATATTGCCAAGTACTGAATTTATTGGCAATTTAAATTCCACCTCTTTCCAGCTGCCATGGATATTGTCTATTCTGTGCTGCAGCGAAAGAGAGCCTGCACAGAGAGGAATTATGGAAATATTCTGACTCTCCTTGGTGATCTTGATAAGGTTGCCATTACAGGGGAACAGCTGGATACGACAGAAGTGGTGTCCCGTACGGGATCCTGAAAACCTGCCCTCCAGACGATACAAAGAGGGCAGCAAAGGCCTTGTTGTCCTGATGGAAGAAACAGTCCTGCAAAGATAACCCAGCTAACCCCTTGGAAAATAATCTAGAGTGTGGAAGATCGAAGGGACTATAAAGACAGCTCAACTTCAAGGTAGAGTAGATAAAGTCAGGCTGAAACTGCAACTTTTCAAGAAGTGTCTGTAATCCTCCTGTTGTCTTATTTCCTGTGACCTCAACCTCAACGTTCCCCTTTTCATTCATGGCAAACCTTGTGAAACCATGACCTTTTCCTACACACCATCACATTCAAGAGGAGCAAGTGGTCTGCAGGGCACAGACATGTGAGCGTAGAGGGCTGAGCATGTGAGTCAGTAATCCACCCTCCCTCAGCCTGAGGCGAGGGTATCCCATGGTGCTTCACTGTGTCAACGTGGCTCCACTTCACGACAACATTGCGTCTGTGGGCCTTTGAGTGATGCATCTGGTCTTTGGTTTTTCAGGATTTTTCTTATTATTGCATAGAAAGAAAGGTCATATTTTTTTACCTGAAAAGCCTTTGCTGTTCTGCTCAGCCTCCCTTCTGAGGGGACGTGGAGCTTGTATCTTATCACCGTGCTTCTCTGTTTAACATCCATTCATAGATGCCTGACATGTTCCATTTTTAAAGGCAATGCTCATTATTCAGTAATACAAACAAGCTGGTGCAAACCTCCACAAAGCAGGTAATCCTATAATCCCATCGCAAAATAGATTACAGTCGATGCAGAACCAGAAATAAATTATATGTATGAATGTAGTGGTGTAAAATCTATTTTTTCTTATACAAGTACAATTCTTGTCGTACAAAGGAAGGAAAATAAATCTTCAAAAACACAGTAAATCACGCACAAACACGCGATGCGTAACTTTAAAGCGTAAAGCTTAAAGATGTAACGGAACCGTGTCAGGCAGCGGTGTGAGGGGAGCGCATGACGGGAGGGGGCGTGTCCTTCCCGGGTCATGTGAGCGTCATCAGCCGCCGGGGGCCGGACAGCTGCGGGCATCCCCGGCGCCATGTCAGCAGCCGACTGCGGCGCGTTCCCGCTCATGGATGCGGGGAGAGCCGCCACAGGAGCCGCGCCGTGACCACCGCACCCACAGGTAACCCCGCGGAGTTTAAAAGTCAGCACCTTTCCAGTGTCTGACCTTTTCTTTTCTCTCTCTCTCTTTTTTTTTAGTCGTTTTAAAGTCGTTTGAAGTTTTGTTCGCGTGCTCAGAGCCCCGTTTCAATTATCGGACAAGAATATTACGGAGGTTTTTATTTTCTTGAAAACAGCTCGTAACTTTCCCTCACTGCGTCCAAAACATGGTTTACTAATCTGAAGGGGAAACTAATTTTCGACTTAAATCGTCATATAAAAAAGTTATTAGCTAGCATATTGAAACTTTTATGCCCATCGACTTGATTTCATAGTTTGTGTCATGTCACAACAAGGGGAACCTGTTGAAAACATGAAAAACGCATTTGCCACTGCAGCACAGAATCCAATGTTTCTGTCTGTCTGTCTGCATGTCTATCTGTCTGCATGTCTGTCTGTCTGCATGTCTATCTGTCTGCATGTCTGTCTGCATGTCTGTCTGTCTGTCTGCATGTCTGTCTGTCTGTCTGCATGTCTGTCTGCATGTCTGCATGTCTGTCTGTAGTGCTATCAGATGACATGTAAAGCAGCGGAGAAACATCTTACATCCACACCTGACAGTAAAATACAAATTAGGCAGCTGTTAACCTGACAATTCCGTTATTAATGCGTTATTACCATAGAGTGATAAGACTGACTTGACCAGGACTTGACTTGGCACTTTCTTTTTTTAAAAAAATGTTATTTTAACTTTAAATAATGTTGAGAGCACTGTTCAAAATCAGCGTTGCACATGTATTGACATCAATAACAATAAAACAGCCGTTATATTAACGACCGTGATGAGTTATTGCCAATGCAGCAGTGTTATTGATGAGATTTGTGGATAATCACACCCCTCCATTTTTTAATAAAGCTGGCGTAAAACTAGTTTGTGGTCAGTGTGCCTGGAACACATTTATGTTTGTGTTTGTCTTTTAACTGTGACAATACACAAAGCTCCTCATCGTTCAAACCACCCCTTTGGTGAGATTTGCTGCTTTCCTCGCAGATTTGCTCTGGTATGTGGGTGGAATGACTGTCATTTAGTCTAACCCGGTATGCTAAGCATGCGAGTGTGTGGTACGTGATTAAATTTCTGCCTAAATCCTTGGGTTTTTTGCAGCTGAGTCTGGGAGGGCGGCCTCCCGTGGCCGCTGATGCAAAGTTTAATACTTGCTGTCTCTTTGTCCTGCAGATTTGACAAAAATGGCAGCTGTGTACGCAGAACAGTGAGCTTGAGCTCTGGTTTGTTGGCTCTCACCGAGTTGGATCCAGTCCGAGGTTAGTTGACTCACCAGTCCTGTGATCAGGGTCCTCATGACCCACAGCAGCGGGGGTTATTCCACACATAAAACATGTAGGAAGTTTATTAATGAGCAGATTATTTAATAGGATTAGTGCAGCTACTGACTTCAATCAGCTCTGCTTTTAGTCTGAGGAAACAACAATGGCGCGAAGAGTTTACAGGAAGTTTAGGTGAAAGCTTATAGGGAAGACTTTTCTACTTATCTCAACACGAGTCCAACTTTATCCGTTCAACATGTAAATTGTTAAATTATAGTTTGCCTTTCGGGGCTGTTCTGGTGAGAACAACTTCTCACAGCTGACAACCACAGTTGCCTGCAGCTTCTTCAACACAACTTAAAGGATCCTAAATCAACACTATTGCAGTTTCTACTTGGTCAAAGACACGTTTAAGATCTAAAGAACTCCAGCTCAACGCACGGATATTTCCTAGATTAACTCCAGAGACCAAAAGTAGTCCTTGTTTCAGTCGTCCTACACCTGCTTCGTATCATTAAATGTTATCCTTATTCCCCTGTTTTGTAATGCTAAGATGACATTTTTGTGCTGCTCAGGTGAATCCGCATCCTGAAACATCCCGTCTCAGTAGCAAATTTTCCCCCGGCCTCGTTGACCGCAGCCATGATGTCCAAGTCTGCTCTGGTGAAGGTCATCCTTCTGGGCGACGGCGGCGTGGGCAAATCCTCCCTCATGAACCGCTATGTAACCAACAAGTTTGACTCGCACCTCTTCCACACCATTGGCGTGGAGTTCCTCAACAAGGAGCTGGAGGTGGACGGCCAGCAGGTCACGCTGCAGATTTGGGACACGGCGGGTCAGGAACGCTTCCGCAGCCTCCGCACACCGTTTTACCGCGGCTCCGACTGCTGCCTGCTCACCTTCAGCCTGGATGACGGACAGAGTTTTCGCAACCTGGCTAACTGGAAGAAAGAGTTCACATATTACGCTGACATCAAAGACCCTGACAATTTCCCGTTTGTCTTGCTGGGCAACAAAGTGGACGTGCCCGAGAGGCAGGTGACGGGGGAGGACGTGCAGAAGTGGTGCCGTGAGAATGGCGGGTGTCCGTACTTTGAGACTAGCGCTAAAGATGCTACAAATGTAGCATCCGCTTTCGAGGAAGCGGTACGTCGCATTCTGGCTCTGGATGACAGAGCGGATCACCTTATCCAGACAAACATGGTGGATCTGAAGAAGAAGGCGCACCAGAATACGAGCTGCTGCTGAGCCTTCAGGGTGATTCCAGCTCACACGCTGCCGACAGTAGTTACCGTATTCTCGGTTTGGTCCGGTTTAACATTTCTAAACAAATACAATCTTTTTATTCAGACTGTTATGTGCCAACTATTGCCCCTCACACCACACAATATAAAACTACATAAAATGGGTTCATAAAATTCAAAGAACACACAAAAAAAACAATAAAATTGCTGTTCTCTCTTATGCACCATGTATTTGTTTCTGTTTTCAACAGTATTGATTTTGCCACAGTTCGGAGCACAGTTGCATGTTTTGACATCACTTATGCAGCAATTTTTTTCCGAAGCCACAAAAGGAGTCATGATGTTATTTTCTGCCCCAAAAAGCAGAAGTTGCATCAAGCCGATGCTCCACAACTACTATTCCGTAGAAATGGGATTCTGAGTTTGCACAAACCTTCTGTGAAGGTTGAGGAAAATACTAAACAATTGACTTTACATTTCATAGAAATATTGAAAGAGCTTTTCCGATAGGGATTTGGTATTTTTGGTGTTAAATGGAGTCTTGTGCAAGAAGGCGTCCTATCGTTTTTGTCCGCACGGGGGCGCCCACGTGCAAAGCTTTTATGAGTTACAGGTTGCAATAGATTCTACAGCCCTCTGCAGGTGTTGTCAGTAAATAACGTTGAACAGGTTGAGTTTGGAAAGTTCAGCTATAATGACGTGATTTCATAGGTAGACGGGTGTAATTATTACTTGCTGTTATTTTCATTCTGTCCAGTGAGGTCAAATGGTCAAAGCATCAGTGCTGTTTGAGCTGATTGAAAGAGAATCTTGAGTGACATTATTGCTAGTCCCTGTGTTCCTGTTACAAAATTAATTAATCTGCTAAGGTTTTCTAACACAAACAGGATAAATGTGCAATACAGAGACCCAAACAAAAAGGACGAGGCGGGATGCAACAGTGTCACGATCATAAAAAATATCGGTTTTACTAGAGAAGGTTACAAAAATCATCACTATATAGGAGCAGTAGAACTACTTCCAACTTAAAAAATAAAACCATAATGAAAACAACTACAGGGACTACAATGCCATCAAAGTACAATGGAATTTTCTTTAGAAAAGGGGGTGGAGGAGGGGGCAAACACCGCCTACCATAACTGTCAGTACAATTGACTACACATCACCTGAAAAAACTGACATATTCATGTCTCCTTCATGCAAATAACGAGGAAACAACAACACCCTGACAAGTATCGCCTTATAAGAAAGTTTGCCTTTACAGCAGCCTGTAGGCAAAGCACGTATATCTATCAACATAACACACATGGCAATATAGTCCTTTTTTATACAGAATAGACAGCTGCACACATGGACGATACTGACATGCTTTGTTTGGTTACAATTCAAAAGGGTTTTTTTGTCTTCAGTGTTTTTCCTCGTTTTTTTTCTCTTTTTTTAAGGTTAAAATAACCAGTGGCGGTCGATATAGGATATAGCTCATGATTATTAAAGAAGATCTGATTATAAAATCAATGTATGAAAATTCCTGACTTGTTTTATCCAGAGTGTAAACAGTCTCTGAGGCTCATCATGAGGCATCACAAGTGAAACAAAAACAGTGAGCTTTTTTTTGTCCTCGTCTCAGATGTGGACGAGTCGTTTGGCTGAAAAAAAAATGCACAAATGGGTTCAATAAATTCATCATTACGGAATCACAAGAAGAAAGAACTAAACTTAGCTGCTTAAAAGTAAAGAAACCACAATTCCAGCTTATTTTCTTCCACATTTTAAAATGTATAATGTCACAAGCACCTCAAGCCATCAAATCATACCATGACTGCACTGCATCCCTCTCACAACATTGTAATTATTATATCAAATGCAGAACTAGTAATTGAGTGCTAAACACATATCTCAAAGGGTATAAGTACATCTATCTGGGCGGGGGGGGGGGGCAAAATAAAATCAAAGCATGGCAACACAATGAGTGTTTTATCCCTTTTCGGACGTTTGGGTCAATTTGGCTGATTCAGCTATTTACAGGTGAAACGCCAGCCCATCAAATGTGAGCTGGGGCTTTGGAAGAGTAGCTAAAATCAAGTTTTCACCGTGATATCTGCAGTGTGTCACTTTGAAGATATGAACACATTTTAGCGAATAAGCATGCTAGGGGTAAAAGGAATAAACCAAAACTGCAACTGCCTCCGGTTACACTAATTAAATGCTAAGCTAACGCCAGCAGCCCATCAGCTTTCAGTGCAGCGCCACTAAGCTTGAAATGGATAAATAAATTCTAATTGTGTGAATGCACAGAATTCTATGAGATACCACATTATTTGAGTCATATTAAGAAAAACTGGGCACGAGGAATTTTCATTCTCCCAACTTTGCTGCAGTGCAACCATAAATTGAGTATCAACAACAGAAAGTTTCAAATGGAGAACAAAGTTAAAGGGGACGGGGATCCATGAGAGAAAATATAAGGAAGAAGAAAGATCAAAAGAGTTCCTGGCATACTTAAAAAAACATTTGTACACATTCGCACAATATATTCATGTTCATATATATATGCATATAAAACACCAAAAAACAGGGAAGTTGAGTCACTGCGGTTGTGGCTGACAGTGACAATTTGTATGTTTTGGATTTTTGTGTGTGTGTGTGTGCAGTTGTGTCGACAGGCTGTACTGGCTCAGGGCGCGAAGCCATCACAGCCGGGCCACGTTTCATGGGTCACCGCCCAACAGCACGTAGGAGGAGACACTTCCGAACCGCTGGGTCGTACCTGAGCTCGACCTGCGCGGGACGATCTCTCAGGTTCTGAAGCATCTGCCTCCGTTCGGGCCTGCCGCTTCTCCTCATCCTCTATTCTCTTCCCCGCAGCTCTTTGTGGACAGGAAGAGGATGGAGAATGGGGAAGCTGTGGGACTATCAAACATGACCGAGGTGGGGGGTTTTAACAGCAGGTGGGGGGGTGGGGGGGTTGCTTGGTGTCGGAAGGGATGGCGGCTGACGTGCGGAGGTGATGGGTGGTTGCAGAGGGGCAGTTTGTCCTTATGAGTAGGAGGAGTTCTGGCCCTCCTTGGACCGCGCCTCAGCCTCCAAATCCTGGTCGTCCTTGGTCTTGATGTCCTGGTAATCGTGCGTGGAGGCGGCACTCTTCAGGTAGGCCCAGTTGGCTGACAAGATCATCAGATAGTGGATCTGGAGAATGGAGATGCGAACAAGTTCCATTTCAGTTTCACATCATTTGACACCGCTCGATGTCGGTTCCTCCTATCTGTAGTAGTTGGCTGGAAACTGTGCGGTCATGTGACCCGGCACTACTCCTGCAGAAATGCTGAGTGCTGTTTTTAGAATCTCTGTGGACACACTGCGAATCAGTCCGCCTACACAGCTGAGTAAAACACTGACCCTGTTCTGCACATACGCAGCAGCCTGCAGGCCCGCTTTCCAACCTGCCCGATGTAAGACCATCAGAGACGGGGTTGCTACGGCAACTGAAATAGTGCCATAGCAACGTGCATATGAGTAACTCATCATCAGCGGGATGGCCAGAAACTTACCAGGGCGATGACGGTGGCGCCGGCGCCGGCGAGCGCAACGATGTAGAGATGGTAGGACAGGTAGAACTGCGGATGAGAAGGGGGGATGTAAGCGAGGAGGCGCAGGCGGAGATTAAAGCAGATAGAAAAGGGTCGGGGCGGCGGGCTCTCACCTCGCTGGTGTTACAGATGTCTCCCAGTGTGGCCCCGCAAGCTTTGCCCGGTGTGGCATTCCAGGGAATAATACCTACAGGATCAGAGAGATGAAACATTACAGGGCTGCCACCCCTTTCTCATCGGAGACAAGAAGCTTTTTCCTCCCCCGAGACTGTATGATTGAAGGCATTATGAATTAGGCTCGGATAAAGATTAAAGGAAACGGGGCTGCTGCTGCTGCTGCTGCTGCTGCTGCTGCTGCTGCCTCTCCTATTGAAAAATATGGGTCATTTAAATTCATTTTACTACAAGAATGATTGTTTAAAACCACGCTTGCAAGAGCATCTCCCAATCATAATTAATAGTATCATTGTAAATATGATTAGCATTAGCGGTTACTTGTCCTGAAATTCTGAGGATAATTTGATATGTGCCAGTAATTGGGGTTAATATTTCTGTGCGGTATAGCACAGCTGCCAAATGAAGCATTATGCGGTCCTCATCCTGCTTTGCTATCGGGCCAGCTGTTCCTCAAATGTGGGTCACATACTGTACATTAGGCCATCAAACAGATAACCAGATAAGCAATCACAATCGAGTGTTACTGCACTCTAATACTGCAGGAAGGTGGATTTTCACTGAGATTCAATCAGGATTTCAAGAATTCTTTTTTTTATTTTTTTTTTAGATCCGTTTGCTGATGTTTGAAGGTGGTGTTCATATTTGAACAGCTTCACCCAGATGATGTCAAATGATGTCGCCATGAAAAATAGTTGTGTACCAATTTTAATCATGTCAAAGCAAAAAGAAATGTTTTTGGATCACACCCTTGATAACATGAAAGCTCAGCGTGCAGTCTGACCATTTTTGGTTCAACTTTAAGTTAAATTACCCTGGAAAAGGGGCCGGGGTGGCACGCTAATGTGTGAGCCGATTTGAAAGAATCGCTTCATTAGCAAAGATAAAAAAAAACGTTTCTGATATTTTTCTGGGTTAGTATGACATCATTGTTGCGGGAATGGACAGTGATAACTCACCGTACTGCCTGACGTCCACACAGATGGAGTCAGGAGAGGTGATGTTGGCGTCAGGGGATCTCATGGCTGCACAGGTGGTCCACATGTTGAAGAAGAGGAAAACGGGTACCGCTGTGAAGACGAAGATGGCGATGAAGGTGAGAGCGAGGATGTAGGTCAGGAACATGAACTGCAGGAGAGGACAAAGGTGACGGGAAAATGTTGAGAGTTTAGTGCTTCAATTAATGTTACTGGACATCTGCAGGGTAATCAGGCTGGAAAGGATGAACTGTGCCAGAGTTCCCCTCCAGGCTTCAGGCGAGATTATGAGTGTGTGTGTGTGTGTTTATCATCTCTCTGTATGTGCCAGTGGATGCGGTCACGAGAACTTACACCACTGACTTGGAAAGTTAACATTTTCCCTTCATTTAACATGAATCGGAGACTTTAGCCAGTTCTGTTCACGTACGAAAGCAGTGATGCAGCGTCCACAGACGGTGGTCTTGAAGTCACTCTGCAGCTCCTTCTTGATGGCGCTGGTGGTGTAAAAGCCCTCAGCCAGAAGGATGATGGCGTATACAAAGAAGAAGGAGGCAATGCCGTAGATGATGTACTGAAAGATCTGGATCCTGGACACAAGCAAACAAATCTGAATTGTCGTTTTCTTGGAGCTGTGTGTTACTCAGACCGTGTCCCTTGAACTTACACCAGGGCGAGGGTGGCGTGGTCACTGGTGACCCTGGAGAAGTGGTTCTCCAGCATCGTGAGGGTGCCGGTCAATGCCACATGGCCACAGCCGCAGAAAAGGGCCACACCCGAGAAGCAGAGGATGGTCGCCACCAGGGAAGCGTAGGGCACCCCGCCCAGACACTTGATGCAACACTCGAAACATCCTGCAGAGGAAGATGACGAAGGTCGTACAGTTGCGGTCACCTTCAGTTCAACTGTTGCCATATTGTTTTACTGCTGTGGAAACCAGTGACTCGCTCAGAAAAGAGTTTGCATTGGCAGAAATCAGTGGCAAAAGTCAGTTATGTCTGAAGAATCAGCACAAATCTTTATAGGGAGATTTGTTGCCATCTAGTGGTGAGGACAAGGGCTTCCACACCTGTCAGTGGTGACCCAGAATAAAGTAGACTATTCCGAGATTGCATCCAAAAGTATTCAGAAATATGAAGTGGAATTTAAAGTTCTGCTTTTATACCTCAGCAATCATGGCTGACCAATGTCTAAATGATCGATTTTCTATTCTGGGCCCCTGTAGAAAGATGAAAACATTCCATGGAGAGGGACCCACATCAATATTTATAGGCCGCTAAATCAACAAAAACCACAACAAATAACAGATAGAGTTGACTGCATTCTATAAAAAGCAATCATATAAATATTAGATTTTATGTTCCTGGATGCTAACATGCCTGAAGGGGACGAAAGTGGCTGCCGAGTGAATGTGGACCACAATTTTCCTTCCTTGGATCAGCCCTGGTGAAACTCGGTGCAACTCCCAGCCGCCTTTTGTCCACTGCCGTTTAACAGCGGAGGCTCGTGCGGACACCCTTGTCTGTTCGCCTCTACAAGATACGCGCTGGCCTGTCAGGCGTGTCGTGCACCTAATCAGAGCATCTTCCACAGTTGGCGTTCCTTCACTTTGAGCTCAGTTGGCGAGTGCTGAATATTACATGGAAACTGCACTGCACACCCATCACCCGCTCAAAAATATATTCCATCTCCCTTTTGTCCATTCACAAGCCTTTCTACTGGTTCCAGATGGAATAAATAACTTATGTCTTCACCCAGGCACCACAGAGGTAATATTTAAGTGATATATCTTATAAAATACTGAGACGTCTCTGGTGCTAGATGGTGCTGTGCAGCTTGGTTTATGCCCAAGATAAGGGCGATAATAGGGTCGCAGAATGGTGATCAATGTGCGTTCGTGCTGGTGGAATCTTGATAAATTAGCAAAATTTGTTGTCCATTGAAGGCGGCAAGCGAGTGAAGAGTGATTTGGGATTCATGCGCTGCGCGGGATTGATTGTTGGTGCATGCTTTCTGCTGCCATCATGGTCAGGAGGATAAAGAGCAATGAGAAAGCCGAGGAAATAACACATTGTGTTGCACACAAGAGTCCCATCTTATATAACAGCCGGTAAAAATAGCTCCTCCAGCAAAGGGGAAACTTACTGTTGAAAAAAGGGACGATCTAAATGAACTGTCTTGTGTGCCACTTTTCTGTTTCCATGACAACATGCTCCAATTGGCAGCTGGGAAGTAAATTTATGACAGGTTGCATCTGCCAATTGGAGCATGTTCAGAATGTGTTGAATCTACACATTTCTGTTTGTAAAGGCTGAGCACACATCAGACCTGCGCTAATGGACGTCCACGCTCATTCTAATCGATCTCCTTGGTCAGATGAGAGAACCAGACTGAGACCTCAGACTGACGGATGGGGAATCCAAGCTAACGTCGCCCTCGGGAGAAACTGTTTGGCACCACTTAGAACTTTCACGAGAATCGGGTTTCAGTTCACTGAGGGAAAAAAAAAACCTGCGATAATTTTACCAGCATGATGGGGACTTTTCTCTGGTCACGATGAGGGGGAAATACGGCCCAGGTCTCTGCTGTAGCTGCAGGTTTAGCCTTCATGGGCTCATTGTATTTCTTCTGGGGAGCTTTCTTCAGGGCTCACTGCTGCAAAGAGTCCTCGAGTTCTGAGACGAGCAGCAGGGAGGTGGGTAGAACTATGGGTGGGAGGATATTTGCATATTCAGAGATGCTCACATGGCTGTAAGGAGGAAGGTGAAGGGACGTTTCTAAAATGGTCTCCCGGTTGTTGAGGTTCACCTCAGGCTCAAGTGATATGTGACCATTTAGATCCACCACATGGAGAGTAAATGAACACCCCGAGCTTCAAATGTGAGCACCACTTCTCCAAAAGTGTGCCACTGCTACTGTGGAAGAATCTGTGTTGTGTAACCAAGTGGAGTCTTGTTGCATAATAGATCCAAATCCTATTAATGTTAATGAAGGAATCACATTGATGGAGTGGTGGAGCTGATAAGGCTCTAAAATCCTGAGCTGAATGTGAGGGCTGCAAACGGACTCATGGGCAACGCAGCAGCCGCTGCCAGGCCGTTTGGCCGGAGTGGCTCAAGCTCAACAGGTAATTTGGTGTCACGATCCGCCGCAATTTCTGTGATTTGAGATGGGAGAAAAAACTGTCGCGGAATTCGTTTTCAATAGAAAATCAGGAGTCAGCTTTAACTCTCTGGAAGCCTATTTTTACTTCACACCTTTGAACCACAAACCTGCATTAAAGTCTCTTCCTCTCAGCCCACACAGTGTCATAGACGAATTAGCAGTTCAAAAAGAGGAAAAACAGCAAACAAGAAGCTTTGAGCAGCCTCTGGATGTGGCTGTTAGTTTGAAAGCGCACTAATGGGACCCAGGCAGTCGGAGTGACCAGTTTAAGCCAATCCAAACAGTAATCGATAAGCTGTTCATTAGAGTAGAGTTTAGGTGACACACAGGCCGGGCCCCCTCTCTTCTATAGCTCAATGCATTTCCCTCAGCCTGTGTTGCCAGTATAACTTTTCATTTCTTTGAAATATGACTGCACGGGCCACACTGCGCCGTCAATGGTCCAGCTGGAGTTAAAGCGCAATAAGCAACGCTCCAGTTATAAGGTTCTTATTGTTATCTTAACGATCTCGGATGATGTCGCATCAGGTTGGAGGGACTTTTTCCAAGCGGTGTGACAGATGAAAGCTTGTAATTAAGGTTTTAGGTTCCCCACTGTCAAAGCTTTGTTTTCTGCAGCAGCTTGAAGGAAGAATTCATTTGGTTCCTTTCAATTAGCGTCTGAGGGTGACAATCAAGCAAGACTGTGATTACAGATTCCTGATCTCGCTTTTTTCTGCAGAAATGAGGAACGAAGACCGGATGCATGAGATCGATATAGAGCGAGCAGAGGAACAAAGGGAGAACGAGAGAAGAGGGTGAAGAACAAGCGAGGAGGAACGGAGAGAGCGCGATTGATAAAGTGTAAGCAACAAGCAGTTCCTGGCCCGAGGGCCAGCAAACAGCAGTTGCTATGGCAACACGTTACCCACGACCCAATTCAGCGTTGCGCACACGTTCGCGTAGCTGTAGATGGACGTGAAGGGCTAAATGGTGATAAAGGTTGGGAAACTAGAGAGATGGAAGTCACACAGATATATTCCGTTTTTGTTAGTACATCTAAACATCAATCTGTGGTTTTTGAATTAATTCTAAAGTCAGTTTCATGTTTTAGGTCTCGGCCGTACATTTAACCAGCCATCGATGCCGGACCCACCTGACGGTCGTCTGCAGGTGGGCTGCAGGAGACGCCACACGCCACAGAGCAGAGCCAGGCCACATCCCAGCATAGGTTTCAGAGCTGCGCTGTGCAGCAGCATCAATTGACCAGCATGTTTCATACATTCTCCCTGAATATCAACGCTTGCACGTATCTATTAGAAGCCCAACAACAGTGGCGCAGCGAGCTTATGGCCAACTGTTCATACATTCAGTTCATCTGCCAGGAATAGCAGCATTAATAAAGCTTTGTGAATATTTCAGCGACCGGTCTGGTCCCTGCCTACGGCCGTACTCTAATTTAGAAGTGCCGTATTCATTATGGGGCGAATTCCTTCCAATGCATTGTGGGTAGGTTTTCACAAGAGCTGGGGGAGAGGGTGAGGAAGGATGTGGGGAAATGAAGGAGAGAGCAAGGAGGGGAGGGGGGGTTAAAAAAGCAGTCCCATCTGTTTGATGGCAGCAGACGAAAAGTCGTAACTTCGGCTTCATCCTGGGACAGTTCCGTCGTTTTACTCAAGCCAGAGGATAAAACGCTCCGCTGCGCTTTAATAGAAGTCATTTAAAGAACATTGGACCCACACTGAGGATGAGATCAGAACCGAGCCGCAGCATTTCCTGAAAGCGTAGTTACAACTGTCGCTAAAGGCTTGTACCAGGGAAGACAAATATCAAATCACATCTGCAGCTTCTCAGGGTGTTTTGGGTTGTGAGGTTCAGCACGTTAGCGTATCAGACGTTTTCAGTAAACGCCTCGTGTCCTGTCATTGATCGAGGGGCCTTGTTGTTTGCTAGGTAAGAGGATGACGCCTCTGCTGGCACTGTCTTCGATCCAGGAGTATTTTTCGACATAACTGACCCTAATCTGTTTGTGACAGACCCTGGGCAGCATGTGCTACTTTATAAACGCCACATCTGGCCGAGCATAATGGACCGTGACAGAGGCTAGAATCAATTTCTGGTCGATACTTTTATCCCGCCGGTTGCGCCTCTGTTTATGTGGTCGGTTCTGGGTTAAATTCCAACAGTGGGCACAGCAGCTCAGCCCAGACGCACCAATCACACCCGGCAGTGTGAGGCACCGCTCAGTCAGGCCAGGTTACAACCAATTACACTCCATCAAGCAAATAAATGACAAAAAGTACTGAGAAACAACTGCTTTTTAAAGAAATTCTTAAACTTTGACTACTGTATCTGGAAATTTGTTTTTCGTATTCTATTATTCAGTATTTTTCTCATGGGGCAGTGGTACAATATTATCACCTGCTATTATATAATTAGGTTTTTGCCCTCAAGGCTGTTTCACACAACGAGTAAACTACCATTAATGGTGTTTATTAGCTGTGCTGCAGGGTGTTCGGCTTAAGCTAAACTAAAATGGCAGGCATTTCTTTTGTAGTGTGAAAACTGGCTAATACTTGAGGTAGGATCACCTGTCCTGAGCTGCCATCCTAAAAGTCACCTAAACATGGCCCTAGGCCTGTTGGATTGTGTAATGCCCCTATCTAGCCGAATATGCAAACAATTTGGCTGGTGCTACTTATTCTCGAGCTGTTAAAGCAAGATTAACCTCCTCCCCTGATGTGATTATGAAGTTTCATATTCTGGTGGCTTCAGGGGCTGATGAACCCAGTGCACACAAGGACTGACTTAATGTGCAGTCACAAATAAATGCTACTGCACACTGATGTGATCCCCCCCCCCCCCCCCCCCCTTTAAACTGGCAGACTTACTTAAGCCAGGTGGTACAGTCAGGGATACAGTTTGGGTTAAACATTGGAGATAAATGTAGCTGCAAAAGGCGGGTAGATTATAAATCCACACATGGATGCATGAAATAAGAATGACTGGCAAAACAAGCATGCAAACTTTTGCCTCTAACCCTTAAGTGGGCAGTGAAATCATCAGTCAAAAGGGTGAAAAACTGGCTGGCAGCCAGCAACAGCACCTAGGTGGGCAGTAGCGGTCCCGGGGTGACCCACTCCTCACCCAGGCCCTGTCTTTTATTCATGTCAGCCATGGCTAATGATGACGAGTGCTAATCACCATCAGGGCTTTATGGGCTGTGGATGAGAGGAGCAGCTTGGACATCAGTGGGTGATGGAGGACGGCCAGGGGAGGCTGGCATCAGTCAGGAACAGGGCCTGCTGTGCCATCCTGCCACTTGCTGCTATTCATATTCTGCAGACTCATCTGTACATGACGGAGGTGAAAATCTCAAACTTCGGTGATAAAAAAAGCCTTTCATCTGATTGAAGGTCCAGTCCTTCAGTAAAGATTCTAAACAGGTCAATTAAAATGCTGAACTAATTTCTGTTTTTTTACACACTACTTGTGTCCTTTACATCACTGTGATAGGTGGATTGGCTGCCCCCTCCAGTTGTGTTCCCTTTGTCCTGTCTTTCCTATAAGACTGTGGGTTCATTTAAATACCTCAGACCCAGATTGTTCTGACTGCTGTCTCCGTCAACATCCTCTAATGTTCTCCAATTCATTTAACATCATTAATGTCAGGAAGACAAGCCTCTTGTCTGTGGGTAGATGTGCACGCCCCCCAGAGTGTTGCCTTAAATAGAGCTTTGAAAAGATGTGCTAGAGAGTGAAGGGATTTTTAATATAACCTAACCTGGCTTTCAGTATGGACCCGCATTTATCAACAAAGACAAGAACATGTCTGAGAGACATCTCTATCCAGTCTTGCTACCAGTACAGATGCACCTTTTCTTTAAAAGTGACTTGGACTGTCCGTATGTAACAGGTTCATGAAAAAATATTAGCACCAGAGGTGTGCAGCACAATGGTCATTACAACAAAACAACAAATAAACCACCAACAACACGTAAGTTCCTGCTATCATCCTGTTACCATATCTGATAACGACCAGTTTGCCAAAGATGAAGCTTTGCATCGGCCCTAAATAAATAAGCACATTTTAATTATAAATGTGACAACAGTGTCAGGGTCTGCAACTGTGCTTGGGTAAAAATAGCCCATATGCCTTTGGTGCAAGGAAAGCACCACCACAGACGTTTCCCTGAACCTCTCCTGGTCACTGACACGTAAACAAATAGGTGAGCACGCACCAACAAACAAACACACATATACATCCAGATGGAGGCTGACAGTGCGCCCTGTGTGATGGCTTTCACATGCTTCCACTACCTCACACACCTCCGGGGTGAGAGCGGAATAGGCCAAGTGTGTGCGCATATGTGTGCGGCTGAGAGGCAGATAAGCAAACGGGGGGGAGGTATGACGAGATGGAGAGGAGAAAACAGTATAAACAAAAGGCTTTTTTTTTCTATTAATGTTACAATTCATCCGGTTAGTGGAACATAAGTATGTATTGCTGAATACAATCAAGTGTTTTCATGAATACTGCAGGTTCAGCAGTTCGACCATGTGTCTCATATTGCAAAGGCTGTAGGTTCGAGTCCCTCTGGACCTGTGTGTATTTGTCCTGTGTCCGTGTGGGTTTCCTCCAGACCTGTGCAGGGTGTGTTCCTGATTCTCTCCCAGTGACTGATGGCATAAATCCCCACCATACCGATCAGGAAAGATCTTTGATATAAAGTGAACCCATCAACAAAGCAAACAAAGGCCTTTGTTTTTAAGGCACCGTTGCTATTAGCAACGCTATTTAAAATGATGTGGCTATTCCTTAAAATCCATCCATTTTCTGCTCTGAGAAAGCTAAAATGGTGGCAAAGAATCTTTTTAGGATTTAAAATTGAGTGTGTGTGATTTGGGTTGTAAAGTGGATTAAGTACAATAACACCGACAAGTTAATTCAGAAGCGGCGCGTGCCGGCCTTTTCCTAATATTTACAGTACAACAGTGATCCGTGAAGGATTCATTTGTTTTTATCTAAAGTGTGGCATATTGCGCATGACAGAAATGTTCAGTGTTTATTATCAACACAAACTGAATATCACCTTGAGCACGGGTAACAGTCCACCATCCCAGGAAAGAATAGCTAAGGCTTAATAATGATCATTTCAATCATTTGACCAGCTGTCTGTGCATGAAGAGGACACTTCTTTAAATTTGTCCCTTAGCTGAAACCACATTGCATTACCCTCCTGTCAACATCCTGCATTGCTTAAGTCAAACACCACAGCAAAGTGGTGAATGTTTTGGAATTTTTTTACGCTTCATGGGCAGGAACAGATCAAAACAACCTGCACTCTTCCCAACAGTGACATACAACCATGATTCTGACCTGAGCATCCTAAGGGAAGGGCATGAGCCACCAGCAATTAATGCAAGACAGGGCACACATATACGGAAGGTGTGTAACTAATATTAACAACAGAGTGGATACAAGCCACCTCCAACAGAGGTTTACAATGCACTCTCGGTCATCTTAAAGGTAAAAAAAAGATAGTAGGTGTAACTGCTCCTCAGATCGTAGATGACACGTCTTTATCTTCATCCACTGTGACTCATCAGAGATGAGAAATTATGGGACAAAATCCGATGATCTGCCAAAAACCCACAAACACCAACGGCATCATCTATACTACAGATAATAAAGCCCAAATTTCCCTTTGCAAAAATGATGGAAGTCAGGAGCAATTGGCTTGACAGACATATGATGTATTTGCTGCTATCTGACCTGTTCTTCAAAGTGACACCTAAACATTTGATGCACATTATAAGACTTATAATGTGTTGCAGGGCTAGCTGATACAGCTTTGGAACACCTGTTGTCATGGCATGATATAGAGGACTTGTTTCAATAAATCAAGTGTTGAACGCTGGATCATCAAGTTATTCCTGTATTGCTACTTTCCCCTCATGGATTTTCTCTAATTATTCATCTCAGGGCTGCTTATATGGCCGTTTATACGATTTGCTAGGTTTAATAAACACAGATGAATCACAGCTGGAACATTTTGCCACATGTGCGTCGTGATGCAGCAGGAAACTATAATATTTATCCTCAAACTTCTTGTGCTCTGAGTCAGAAACATGCCTGTTTTTAAAGGAAGGGGAAACGCTGGCACACAATCTCCACACCAATCTCCTTACTTGACATCCGTTGCGCTTCTTGCTCTGACAGTAAATCTTCAGCTGCTTAAATGATGCTATAAGCTTGTGGGTAAATTCCAGATGTCAACGCCAATGATTGCAGCATCAAATAAGCCGTCCTTCGGTCCGGTTATTTTCAGCACAGCGGTGTGGGTGGAAATGAGTTGCACAGTATCACACCTGGAGAACAGCACCCCAAACCGCTGATGGTGACCCGCAAATGCACCATGATAAAAAGTTAAATTAAAAAACAGATGGGTAATTGCGGGGAGTATAAATATTCCTTACGCCCTCATGCAGCCCGCAGCCTCGGGATCCCGAGGGGCGTAAAATATAGTGAAGTTGGAGCTCAAAGGCTCTGATTGGACAGCAGCCTGTGTGTGGCAGCATGCCCCATGAGAGGATGATGTCATGTCTTTTGAAAATATCACCAGAGAGGGACACCCCACTCTTCTGCGTGTTTACGTCAGCGACGTTGTGACCCAGGACGGTCGCAGCTGCGGGGTGCAAAGAAGCGTCTGCCTTTAAATGCTAACATCCTTGCTATTGCAGAGGGAGCCACAGTTTCTGCACAGGTGTGCACTGGTCGACTGTAACCTCATTTCTTATAGAGAGCCTTATGTCTAACCTCAATAGATGAGACATTAGTGAGAATTTGCTCATTTTGGAGCTGCTGATATTTGTTTAAAGCACACGGACGCCTCTGACACCTCCACAGGTGACGCTCCAGAAAACCTGAGAAGAGGCAACGATGCTGGGTGTTGGTGTGAGGTGAGTAAAGCCCCTCCAGCTACCTCCTCTCTCTCTTTACACACACACACACACACACACACACACACACACACACACACACACACACACACACACACACACACACACAAACATTCTATCTTTCTCTCTCTTTGGTGTCAACTCTGCTACATGCAGGACATAAAAAATCACCCCAAATCCATCAATGTAAGGCTCATCGTCCTGCTGTCATCTAACTCGGGTCAATTTCACTGTCAAACCACAATGGAAATAGTGGCCATAGTGCATGGCCCTCTTCCAACGCACAGTGACACGCCTACACTGTTCACGCACATATTCAGCTCGGAATCAACAGCTGGACTGGATACAAACGCACTTGATTTGCGTGCGCGTATTAACGGCGGCAGTGTATTTTCACGCAGGCTGCGTGAATTCTTCTGCATGCCTGAGCGCAAAGGTAGGGACAGACAGCCACGTCCATCCGCGCACCGTCGACTGTGAGTTTCTGCAGCAGACACAGCATCCGCGCACAAAACAACCCCCGTGCGTTGACTAATCGCTGACAGACAAGAGAGCGACGCTCCGGTGGGAGGATCGACGATAATCGAAGCGGCTGCGGCGGAGTGACAATCATGGAGCCGCCGCACCTGAGCCTGCAACCGCGGAGCCCGTGCGCGGCTCACGGTGGCAGCGATAATGCTTGCGATGTAGACGCCAATGCACAATTAAAAGAAAGAAAAAAAAGGAAGAAAATTGGCATTCATCTGGTGGACAAACCACACGCCCGCCAACGCTGTCGCCTGCCTACAAACCCGTCTGAAGGCGCACAATACTGAATAAGGTGCACGCGGGATTGGCGCGATCTCTGGAGTCTGGAGCAGAGAGACGGAATTTGATTTTGTGTTTAATTTAAAAAACATCTTCAAATATAGGAATCCAATTAAAATATGTTTATTACGCCGCTACGATGTCGCAGACAAAAGCCAAGTGGGGCGCTCGGGCTGGCGCAGACGCGCATGTCTCCCGAGAGGCGCAGAAATATACAAAAACGCGGTCTGGGCGTACCTTTGCTCTCCTGTCCTTCGTCTTGGTTCTCCTCTGCGTTGGAGTCCATGTTAGGCTTTGTCCCATCCATTATTTTAGGATTATATAGTCTCCCTGTGGCACTGGTACCTTATGGTCTTGATGGTGGAGCCTGTTCTGGTGACTTGATGCTCTCTCTCTCTCTCTCTCTCTCTCTCTCTCTCTCTCTCTCTCTCTCTCTCTCTCTCTCTTTCTCTCTTCATCCCTCCCTCCCACCTTTCACCCTTACTGTTCATGCTGAGTTCCGTCACCATTAAAGATAAGTTTCAAAATAGGAAAGCGATTTCACAGTAAAAGAAGATCAATTGTGTTTTTCTCTTCATTGTTGCACCCATCTGCAAATCCTTCTTTTATATTCTTTGAACAGGAGGGAAATACATTGTGAAATGATGGTAAATATATAGAATATGCAAACTCATGGGTAACCAACCATGAACACACACAGGCGCTCACGCACACACAACCACACCGCCCCCTCTCCATCTGGTGAATTAAAATCAGCGAGGAAAGGAAGAGTGAAGGGACAGAAATAAGAGGGGAAAATGACTGATGTCACTTTTCAGATTCTGTTTCAATCATAAAGCAGAAATGTACTGATGCATGTACGTGCGCCTACACACATGGTACAAAAGAAATATCAAATTAGCACCAACACAGAAAGAATTTCCACTTCTTCAAAGAGCTGTTTGAACTTGGGAAACAGTGGGACAGAGAAGCTAAAGGGACTGGTTATAGTGGGAGAGAGAAGCTAAAGGGACTGGTTATAGTGGGAGAGAGAAGCTAAATGGACTGGTTATAGTGGGAGAGAGAAGCTAAATGGACTGGTTATAGTGGGACAGAGAAGCTAAAGGGACTGGTTATAGTGGGACAGAGAAGCTAAAGGGACTGGTTATAGTGGGACAGAGAAGCTAAATGGACTGGTTACAGTGGGACAGAGAAGCTAAAAGGACTGGTTATAGTGGGACAGAGAAGCTAAATGGACAGGTTACAGTGGGACAGAGAAGCTAAATGGACTGGTTATAGTGGGACAGAAAAGCTAAATGGACTGGTTATAGTGGGACAGAGAAGCTAAAGGGACTGGTTATAGTGGGACAGAGAAGCTAAAGGGACTGGTTATAGTGGGACAGAGAAGCTAAAGGGACTGGTTACAGTGGGACAGAGAAGCTAAATGGACTGGTTACAGTGGGACAGAGAAGCTAAATGGACTGGTTACAGTGGGACAGAGAAGCTAAAGGGACTGGTTATAGTGGGACAGAGAAGCTAAAGGGACTGGTTACAGTGGGACAGAGAAGCTAAATGGACTGGTTACAGTGGGACAGAGAAGCTAAAGGGACTGGTTACAGTGGGACAGAGAAGCTAAAGGGACTGGTTATAGTGGGACAGAGAAGCTAAAGGGACCTTTAGGTGTCTTTGCACCTCTAATCACTTTAACTGTATTCAGCAGACTGGAATATCGATGGTGTTCTTGCTGCCTCGTTTGCTTGATGCAGTTTCCTGGTTCTCACCAAATCAGCATCAGGCAGCATCAAATGAGTCACACATAAAATACAGTCCCAGTACAATTAAAAACCCAACAGCCAAGCTCCGTGAATATTCTCCTTCTCATTCTCTCATGAGAAGTCAAGACAGGTTCAGGAATTGAGGAGGACTGGCTGGCATAAGGGTGCTGGTGGTCCCCTTTATTCAGAGAAGCGACCACCAGGAGGACTTCTGCTGTGGTTCTGTGGATCCACGTATGAATGATAGACACATCCTGTAACAATGGCGGGCCATCTGTTGTGAATCCTCTTAAATAAGGTTTTAAATCGAGCACGCGCAGCCCCGATTGAGACAAAAGATCAACACAACAGTCCTGGACCACCCCACCCCCACCTTCCTCATAGACACGGTGCAGGCTGAGGTGACACCCCCCCCCCCCCCCCCCCCCCCCCCCCCCCCCCCCTTGTGTCCTCCAACAACGCAGCTAATGTGACAAACGCGACAGTTGGTGGACCCTTTTAGCCCGAAGGCTGAAACACACACCCGCGACACACCAGACCAGGGAATCAAAGCGGGTCGGCTTCAGCTCTGGAATTTTGAAAAACTAACAGCGAGACACCAGAAGGTCTGATCAAACCGCACGTAAAAAATGTTTCTCACTGCGATATCGGCCCAAACTCTGAGTCGAGCTGCCTGACATGAACGTGGGAGGAATTTATCGTTTTCTCATTTGAATTTTTGTGATCCTGTTCGATAATTGTACAGATCAAATAGGAAGTATTTAACACAAAGCCCTCCATTGTTGATGAAAGAAGTGTGTCAGGTTTGAAGGGTGCATTTAAAGTCCCACTTTCCTCCTCCCAGAACCCCATAATCCCTCGCTGGGTCACACAGATTAAAGACTTGTCCAGAAGATGAGATACAGCATCCGCTGGCACTCCTCGCTCTTCACCATCAACCTCTCACACACAAACACACACAATGTGCACGTAACGTTCAGGCCCTTGGACGAATGCCCAAACCACCCACTGTGGTCCATAAACGCCAACATGTCCAACTTCAAATACGGCCAAACGTCTCTTAAAGTTTGGATTCCGGGAAGTGTTTTTCAGCCCACAGTTCCCCGGATTTGGTGACAGTCATCGCGTCGCTAAGCCGACATATTTGCCGTATCCGTGCGTGAAAAGACACAATTGTGGGGCAGAGTTTAACTTTAATAACACTTTTTAAACCGTGTCTGTGAGCAGGCCTGAGGAACTTATGATGTCGGACATATGTCAGGTGTCAACCCCCCCAGAAATGCCACTGGTTCTGCAGAAACAGACACCCACAGAGAAATGGAGAGGAAAATGGTCATTGCTGCTCCAATCAAAGGATTACAAAGTGGGTGTTTTGGGGGTGGGAGTAAATATATGATCCCCTTCATCCTCAGGAGAAACGAGAAACAATAAGCAAGGTTTAAAGTGGGTAAAACTGGGATAAATCCACCCTCACGGTCTGACAGGCAAACCTGTATCAACAGTAAAAGTCACACTTTGACATCTGATCTTCTCCCTCTGATCTTGTTCAATCACGGATCATCTTCAAAGATTTTGTGGGCTCCTGAAAGCATTTTTTTTTTTAAAAAAAATCTGCTTCCTGGATCCGTGAGCGCTCACTGAATGCTTGACTTGCCTCATTGCAGTTAGTCAAATGAAGGAAACGGGCCGACTCAGAGTAATGAGGGCAAAATGTTCCCCTTCTTGCCGTCAGATATGAAAGAAACAGGAAAAAAGAAGACGTAGAAGCAGAAAAAAGAGGAAACGGCAATCTCTGGGCACCTCTCAAGGCAGTCCTAACTGCCATTAAAATTGATTTTGAACTTCAGTACAAACAAAGGGAGACTGCTGCGGTCGTACTGACAAACATCACAGTGATCTCGAAGAGATATCGATTGCGCTGTTGCCATGGAGACTTGTAGCTCTGCTTCAGATCTTTTCGACGATGCTATCAGCTCCAAGAGAACTTGTCATACGGCCTCGTAACGGCTTGAATCCAGGAAGCGCCAGTCACCAAATTTATAAGGCAGCCATGAAAAGGGATTGTATCAGGGAAGGATCAGTACAGCGATTTCTACTCCCACTGCTGAGCTGGTGGCTGGAGTCGCTGCCAACGTGTTCTAAGCCTTCAGTGTGAAAGCAGCGGGAGGAGAAGCATCACTTGAACAGTTAAAGTGGCCTGTAAATAAGTAAGTTGTCCTTTCTAAGAGTGCGTTGTTCACAAACCATGCCTCCTGCTGTCACATTGGTTTCATCGTAATTCTAGTTTCGCTGCATTTGCTTGCGTTCGGCTATGAATCGAGAAGTTTTGTCCAACGTGAACAGGCACATGTCTGGTAAAACCTCCCCAAAATGACAGGAAATTTGTCTGAGAGGGAGTGAATTTTGGCCTCGAACCCTCGCTGAAAAAATGAGGGGGGAGGGGTTTGTATCCTACGCTGCAGTCTACCAACAGGGGGAGACTGAGAGCTTTTTCCTCGTGTATATAGTCTTTTTGATCTATGGACGAACGGTGGATATACGACACTGAAGCGAGTGCCTCAGTGCCGTATATCCACTGCTCCCACATGTTGACCCTTCGTGACCCACATGCTGCTGACCCACTCCTCTGTCGGGCCTGTACACTGTCAGACAGACAGACCGTGGTTTTCACTTTATCAGTGTTGAGTTGGACATGATAAAATCTGTTCTGGCACTGGGTAGAAAAATGAATGAATAGTGTGTGATCGAATAGGCACGGAAACATACACATGTAATGTCTCAGCGCCGGCTTCATGAGCCTCCCGCTGTTGCTTTAGTTTAATCCTTGTTATTTTAATGGGCTCCTGGCTTCCTGTAAGGAACAACTTTGGCAGAGAGTGAGACTGAAGCGTAGCGCCACGCTTCATTCCTCACCTGAAGCTCCCTGTCGTCCTATCATCCCATTCATTTGAGCTATTATGTAGCAGTGTGTTCTTTGGTGAACTTTGCGATCTGCGCCCTTAATCTGTGGTGGTGATGATGACCCAGTTTTACCCCCTACCCCCTCCTGCCTCCCAACCCGCCCTCCATTGTCAGTTGCTGAGAAGCTGCTTCCTTCTCTTCACCGAAAAGAACCGTCAGATGCTCACAAGAGCTGGATCAAACGCACAAGTCAGCTTTTTCTCATTTTTAAATGATGCTTCAGTTTCTTTTATTTTGCTTTTATGGGGTTGAAATTCAAATGGTCACTTATGTACTTGTGCATTTTGAACCACTCCTTTAATTGCACGTCGTTAAACTTATTTCTAAGCTGAAATTGAAATTGGGTCTCTTTTTTTAGGAATAAATTATGCTTTTCATTGCAAGTGAGGAAACATTCAATCACCAAAACCTTTTAGTGCTGTTGGACTGTGGAGATCTGCCTTATATGAGCACTCCTGGTCAGATTTTAAAGAAATTGGATGCTATGTAAGACTGCTTTGCTTTTCATTACTGGCTGCAGCTATCGTGTACATCACTGTTCCCTATATGCTGCCACACAGTGCTCATATTTGTGTGTTCATAGACCTTCTCAATGGCTGGCTTTTATCTATAAATCTATTACTGGACTTCTGCCCACATAATTGTGTTTACACCGATGATGCCCATGTTCTCAGGACATCATACAGATTCAGGTCCCGAGAGGCAGAACTGAACTGGGCAAAAGGGCCTTTAAATTTTCTTCCTGGACTACCTGGAACGGTGTAAAAAGGGATTTCAGATTGACATATCTTGTGGAGAAATTTAATGCCATTATAAGGAGCAGCAAATTAAGCTCAATTAGATCTTCATTTGTGTTTTGTGTTTGCTGCAACCCTTCTGTCTTTTTGTTTGTTTCTTTTTTTCTGCTGTCAGGTCAAATTTTTAGAACCCCGTTAAATAGCAGATATTATATTGTATTAAACTATTATTGCCTGACTCCCGTTGCACCTTTCTGCAGTCAGCAGATGAAACAGAACCATCACCATGGCTACTTTGATGCAAATTCATGCAAACTAGTCCTATTGAACCACGATCTCCATCTCTGTGTGCTTCGGGGATTTGGGTCAGCATTTTACCTTACTGGCACAAAAGGCTCCAAACCATCAATATATCTCACCTTTTTTCCAAGACCTGACTTCTGCCATCAGATGGCTCAACCTACACACACCTCCACCCACAGACGTCTAAGCGCCGCCCCCCCATGCCCACCGCCTCTTTCAGCATCCAGCAATTTATCTGACGAGCTGCTAATCCTGCTGGCCCAGATTTGGCCCACAGTCTGCTTTGCACACATAAAGTTATGTCGTCATTCCAATCCCCCCCCCACCCCCCCCACCCCCACCACACACACACACACACACACACACACACAATCTGAAACACCACAACCGCCGCTGTTGCTCCCGCCCCAACTTTGCCCTCATGTGCTGGAGTCATGTGACTCAGGAGCTGTAACACCTGTGACCTACTGTAACGCCGGCAGCCATCCATCCATCCACCGTATCTAAGCATGCGCATGAGTCACCGCATGGAGGAAATGCAAATGAGAGCAGGCTTGACTTCACCATCCTCATCATCATTACGACAGACAAGCTGTCTCTCCTGTGAATAAATGCAGGGCTTAATTTGTCATTTCCATCTTTTTTTCTGTGTGGGCTTGTGTGTTTCAGCGCTTCGTACTTGGGATAGTGCCCACCTCGGAGCTTTGTGCATCTCCACATCACCATAGCAACAGGTCTTCTCAACGACAACCTACTCTGACAAATCAGGGTAGCTGTTGACCTGCTGCTGAGCTCGAATACGCTCACATGGATGGAGAAAGGACAAGCAGAATGTGGCCTAAATATTAAGGTGAAGGAATGAGTGGGATGTAGAAATGATGGTTTTTATTTATAGTCTAGTAGTGGATGCCCTGTATGGTAGAGGTGGTCACAGTTTTAGAGATCCAGAGAAACAGTCAGACCTGCTGAAGAAGAACGCTACAGTAACCCAGGATTCACTTCTCTATGACTCTCTGTCTGTCAGGGTTCATGGCAAAGCTGAGTCTTTTCCCTCCATTCTCATCCTACCCTTTAGTTTGCTCCACTTTAAATGTATTTCCGTTTAAAATTGATTGTTATGGTAGTTAAAATAACCAAATCTGATGCGTCTTCCTATTTTTATCAGTTTCATCAGCATTATATAAAGACTCTCAATTGTAATGTCTTCTGTCCAATTTAATTAACCTACAATAAAAAGCCCCCAGTCTAAAAATATCACATCTTAACAGTTTCATGAAATTAATTATAGCTTGTATTTGGGTGTTCCCAGGCCCCCATTGCTGCATTTGAAATGTGGATGTGACGCCATTCTAATCAGGTCAGAGGAATGCTCCAATTTCTCCTCTTTATTTTCATCATTTCTTCCTTTAGAGTAACAGGAACGGACACAATCCTTGTAAACCTGCAGCCTTTAACATGTTTGCTTGCTCTATTCTCCAAATCGGTGGGGCAAGAAATACACACGAGGACGCAAGAGGTACCTGAGATTTCAGATGAGGAAAAAGTCTGGCAAAGAGAGAGAGAGAGAAAGAGAGAGAGAGAGCATAAAGACTGACTTCAGGGAGGCCAAACTTGGGGGGGAGGATGGGGATGGAAATGAAAATGATAAGGACAAAGAGGAGGCGGATGATGAGAGGCACAGATGAAAGATCAGATGATGATGATGAGACTAAAGTAGCAATACTAAGTTCGGAAAAGAAAGAGGTTTACGATGGCTGCTCCAGTTCCACTCGCAGTAAATCATGTCACTGGGCTACATCCTGCGTCTCAACTTCTCCACGTCCTGAAGGCGATAAACGTTATTGGAAGCAGATGTTGGGAATGGGAGAAGCAGAATGGCAGAGGAGGGTGAGGGTGGAAGTCTGTGTTTAAAAAGCAGCTTAAATACTAACAAGCCTCCATTTTGACTGGACCTGTGGCAACTGAATGATTTTTTTTTATATAGTCAGCAGTGTTGCTCTTGCTGATCGGCCTCAATATTATTTAAACCAGCAATGTCGACTACCTTTGTACATTCAATCCAGCTGCACCATAAGATGAGACAACGAGTAAAGAGTGGTAATGTGACGAGATCTGAACAAGCAGTGAAAGCACCGACATCAACAAATATGATGTGCACCTCCAGCGGCGCACGTTTTCATCATAACATACAACGTCTTGTCATGTTCAGACCTCCCTCCCGTTTAATCCTTGGTGAGGAACAGGATCACTCCTTTAATCCAATAAAGTCTCACATGCGGAGTTGGCATGGGGAGGGTGACGCAAGTATGGCGCTGACCTGCATGTCAGGCGAGCTCACATTTCACCTCGCAACACACGACATCCGCCTCAAAATATTCCGAATTTGGAGCGCATTTGTTAATATAAGGAGTTTAGCAAGTTTGCTGTTTGTTTTGTTTGTTTGTTGGAACATTAGAGCGCTGCACATTTGTCCTACAGCTGTTGCATTTAATGGTATATATATGATTTTTGACAGAATAGTGCCAGAAAATAGAGCATTTACCTTTGCCTACGACATGCTGTGCTTTTGTTCCGTTTGCTGTCAAACATCAAATTGCTAGATTAATACTTCTTATTTTGAATTATCTGTATTCTGGTATGCAAAAGTGCCAAATCTTTATACCCTGCACCTTTAATGTGCATGTTTCTGACAGTTTGCCCCATCAAACATGGGAAAGATAATTTTCAGCTTTTAGTTTATTGATTTTTTTACAAGGTTTTATTATCAAACCATGAATTGCCGATAACAAAATCGCCTCGTCTCGTCTTCTTAACTGCTTTGTCCCTTTTGGGGTCGGTGGGGTACAGATCAAAACAATAACATACGAGGAGCGCTCCATTACGCTCGGTTTAGGTGGCACGAGTTAAAATAAAGCGCGCGCTCGTATGTTTAGGCCACGCGCTCCCTGCCGCTGCTGCAGAAGCAGCGCGTGCACAAAGCAGCATAACCCAAAAACTGACCGGATTAGTTGTGACGACAGTAAACATAAACAGGAAGTAGTTCGCTCACCCATTTTAGCGGCTCCTGCAGTAACGGACCGTGAGCAGACGGAGGAACCTGACAGATTATTGTGACGTCCGGGCGTATTTTTGGAGGGACGGGGGTGACTGTTTGAGTAACTGGACGTCCCGTTTTGGAATGGGGGCGTGCATGGTGGCGTGACGTCAGAGATTTGATTTATCTGAGGTCTAACTCGGGAGAGGAACGAGGCTTTGAATACATTCATTCATACTGATTATCTGCATACCAACAAAAATAAACTCTAAGGATTGAGGAGCATTTCTCTAACAAGTTTGAAAAAGAAAACGTGTAACAACAGTCTTTTTTCACCCCCGATGTAGAAATTACATCAACAACAACCTTTTAAACTTTCAGGTGGACATGTGCTCTGCTGCTGACATTTCTCCTCTAAAGGTCACATGTGGTTTTAGGTAAATTAAAGCATATTTTTTCCTAACGTGCCCTTTATGCAGGGAATACAGCAAAAAGATGCATACAGATAAACACAACAAGAGAATAACCTTATTAACAGAAATGAATGAAAATGACAAAGGGAAAGTTCACAAATTGTGAAGGCAAAAACTTTTTTTTAAATTATCTTCACTCCTGTTATCTTCCACAGCATATTGGGACAATATGAACATAATATGAACATATGTGCCAGACCAGGCCTTTTGGGCAAACTTTATTAACAAATTTAAGACATGTCCCTTAAAATGAGGGTCACATGAACAATAAAAACTCCCCAGAGAAGGCAGACTACTCTCAACATGCAGCAAAGAGTTTAAAAGCAGCACTGCACTCTTTTTGTGAAAGTAAAAGTAAATATCAAAAGCAGCCATGGAGGGATGCTTCTCCATTTGAAGAGAGGAGGGGTATTTTTGTGCTTAACGCAAGCTGACAGGCATAATCGGAGCCACTGCAGCATGTAATATCAACACGCCACAGGCTAAACAAACACAGATTAGGTGGAAACACATTGGGTGGATGCATTTACATAATAGACAGTCGCACGTTTACAGTAGCCCCACTTCTCTGTGCCAGCACCAGCTTGTTCACATGAAATTTAAAGACAAATTGACAGCAACAGTCTGATACCGAAAGCGGCCTCATAGTTTAAGTGGGATGACGGGCCAGTACTTGGGCTGTTTGAGGTCATGGTTCCGGTCAAAAGTCAGCTGCATTGCTGCCTCCATGGCCATGATTTTAGCTGCATCTTCACCATACAATTTCTTCATCTCTGCCTTGCGCCTCTCACCAGGCTTCTCGTGAGGAGGGGCTGTAGTGCCTCGCCAAGATGCGCGGTGAAGATCCTGGTCAGCTGGCACATAGCTTTCGTGTTGCTCGTCCTCCATTTGCTGCTGTATTCCTGCAAGCATAGAAAGTGAATTATTCTAATGTGGACTTCAGACTGGCACCAAACCACCAATGTGTACTCACTCAGCTCCTCTCTGTGCTTCTCTGTCTGGGCAAAATATTGCCGCAGCTCCTCGCTGATCTCCATGTTGCTGACGTCACACTCTATTTCACTATCTGAGCTGCTCTCCTTCTCATCCTTGTCCTCTTGGCCATCACTCTCTCTGGCCTCCCAGTCTGCATAACGGCAGTAGCTGCCAAAGTCCTGCTCATGGCAGTGACCGGGGCCATAGGCAGCCTCCAGGGCCTTTCGGTAGGCACGCCTGTGTCTCTGGTGCCAGGCCATACCCTGCTGGTAGTGCTGCCAATAGCGCCTGTACACAGAGCTGGAAAACCAGGACATCACAGTGCTGACGTCGTCCTGTCAATGACAAATCAGAGCATCTACTAATTTAGTGTTCCTTAATAGCTGCCTTTACATCAGTTTAAATGTAGAGCAACTGATTTCACACATATGTAGATTTTTAAAGATATAATGCGTTAGCTGATCTGAAAAAGTTATGTTTTTGCTATTAAATTAAGGATGAGCTCCCACAGCATCGCCTCCGTTCAGAGCTAACCAGCTAGCCGTTAGCACTGATCTGACATCGGGACATACCATGATGGACGATGTGATGATGGACAGTTCAGGGAATGTTCCTGTTATCTTGCCATCAACGAAACGCTTCTGGGGGAAACAGTTAATCAAAGAATAAGGAAAAGACCTAGATTGCGTGTGCAATACAGCGGTACCGTACTTTGGCTAAATGCAACATTAACAAAACATAGTGCAATACCAAAAATAGACGCGTCTTCTATGTAGGAATTTACTTTTTTTTTTAAAGAGCATTAAACTATAACACCAATTTTAAAATCAGTCTGTAGTTGAACCTATGTGTTGAGAGAACACGCTTAGAATTATTTACCTGCGTGGTTTCAGTAGTTTACGGCTCTGGAGGGAAAATTTCCCAGCATTCTTTGAGCGACCGATAAATGAACGCTGACTAAGTGGCGCCACCTGCTGGATACTGTTCGAGCGTGCAATATATGGCCTGTAGTTTTTAGAGAAGCATAAATAAAACCACGTAATGTGTATTAATTTTAACTTTGATGTTTGTTTGTTTTTTTAACTTGAAAACGAACTGGTGCTTTTTAGCAAATCTATCACGGTATACAAGTTTCATTTTCTTTAGTTCTTTAAATAGAATAGATATTTGTGTTTTTTCCCCCTCTTATATTACGACAGGAAACATGAATAAATAAGCTCATGAACAGATGCAGTAAGACAGCAGTGAGGCTAAGCATCAGCTGTTTTTAGACATTGGTGTTGAATAGAGGTTCATATTTACCCTTTCCTGATCCAAGGCTGTGACACAATGTGTCCTGCTCATTTTCTGTTTCTGTTACCTGCAGTGTGAGGTATGATTGATCTACTGGATTGAACGATGATGCCGGGTCTCCAATAAATGACTTCAGCGTTACAGTGCCACTTTCATGTGGATTCAAGACTTTTCAGACTTGCAAAGGCAGATAGATGCCTTTTCCACACACAAACACAAACACACACACACTAAATCAGTTATCCTCTGACAGTGTTTGTGTCTTTAAGATTGGTTAGAAAACCATCAGTCGATTGTGAACTGCTGTTACACAAACTGAACTGTACAGCCAGAAGTTATGTGTCAAAAGAAAACTTGCAGCTTACTTGTGGTTGACACCCATGTTTATGATTTATTAGTGTTAATTGTAAATATTTTAAAAAATCAGTGTTTTGTGTGTGTGTGTGTGTGTGTGTGTGTGTGTGTGTGTGTGTGAGGGAGGGAGGAAGGGTGAACACTGATTAGATCATTCAACACAGTGCAGACTAATCTGATGGCCTGTATCGCAGTAACAAAGTCTATTTTGCAGGTGTTGGTGAAGCTCATTCATAGCAGAAACCAATCAGAGGTAGTTCCCCCATGAGTTATTTTCCCAATGAGTATCCCAGATAGCCTTCATTTTAACTTTCGCTTTCATTTGTTGGATTTAAAGGGCAGCCGATCACGCAGAAGTGAAAGCGTTCTCTGATCGCCTCGAAAACGATGTGGGTTCAAATCCTTATATTTTCTGTTGTCCTACAGAAAGGTAGGTTTGCCAGACACGTCCTGTACTTTACCTGTTTTAAGCAACATCAAGTTGCCATTAGTATTTTTAACATTCTTAACATTATTGCTTAGGATAAAGTAAATCAGCCCAGTCAGTTTTTCTTTGGCTTTGGTTTCCCCACTTTCTAATGAAGTCAGCTCACATTTTCAGACTGATTCAGATGAACGTAATACTCACATAGTATCTCCTCATCATGGTTGCAAAACAGGAGAGCAGCGCCACCGCTGGAGTCCAGGCTTCACTCCAGGACCTCAGAATGCAGCAGAGGTGAGCTTGGTGGAAACATTTCCATCCGTCCTTTTCTTGTTGCTATTCTCTGTGCATGGAGAGGCTGCTGACACCCTCATTTGTTATATTAAAAAAGTTCTTCATTTTCAGACAGAGGTGTGAGGTGATGCAGGGAAACAGCAACAGGAATGCACCTCACCCTAGTCACAGAGAGCTCCACAGGAAGGTTGCTACCAGCTCAGAGGCTGGGAATACAACCCAGCTTCCTTCATTGCTTCATCTGTTCGCACGTCTCAGGCGCTGACTCTGGCCAGCAGCAGTCGCCCGGAGCAGAAGTTAAATGACTGCCTTTGGGCCCAGGAGGTTTTCATCATCCTGGTGACCGGCTTGACGGCCTTGTGGAGCATCACTCCGTACATGTACTTTTCATCTAACTGCGTTCACTGGCGGAAAACTGAGAAACAAATGGAAACCAAAAGGATCTTAACATTAAAAATGAATGATCTGCCAGGTTGTGTTCTCACTGTCAGGAACAACATCGATGGTCTAGAAATATTAGACAATCTGATTGGTGACAGAAGAGCAGAGTGAGAACCGCAGTCCAAAAACAGTGGCTGGTCGCTCTTCATCGCCTTGGTTCTGTTCTTATCACAGGAGGTAAAAACACAGCCAAAGAAAGCAGAGAAAACTGTCTTGGCCTGCTCATCATCTCCACCGTACTGTCACAAACATGGATGATGATGACAATGGATCATCAGTGTCAGAGGTAACCTCATAAAGAATCTTTATTCATTGGAACGTGAGATAAAAATATAGCATAAAGAGAAATTTTTGACCTTATGTTAGAGGACTGCAGGAAGAAACCTGAAAGTACACCTGAAATCAACAGCCAAACACCTCTGATAGCATCTTTGATAGCATCTTTGATAGCATCTTTGAATCTAAAACTGTTTGTGGCGACCGTTTTGCAGAGGAGGTTGTGAAAGTGAGATGTCCCTCCTGCATTTTCTGTGCACGGCTTTAGTCTCCTCCTTCCTGTAGCAAACACTTGCACTGGTAAGTCCGGGAAAGTCATTCAAGTTTGCCCGTCATGATGGCTGGAAGGATCATCAGGATAGAGGCAGTGCAGGGAGCAGTGCCTAACACTCTAAAGATGGCTTTGGAAACCAGTCTGACTGCAGCTTCACACGTGTGTCACAGGACAACACTTTGTTCCTTTCACTTCTACTGTCTCCAGAAAGAACACAATGTTGGTAAGACTTTCATTTTCATTTTAAGGTCTCAGTTAGATGACCACTTGTCCTCTTTCTTATCACCAATTTGCACCTCGGTGGGACCTTTGGTCCATCTCATGTTTGTGAGAATTAGTGTTGAAAAGTACATCAACTGTTGCTGGCAATAATTCATTTGTTGTGTCGATGAGGGAAACAGTCCGGCAGAAGTGAGCTGCAATGTTTTGCACGTTGAAGTCTTGCGACCATATATTGAAATCGGACTTTGAATATATGCGTCATAATTCAACATAAAAGATGGACCTGGCTGTTGCTAGTCACCTGCTTCTGCAACACCTGAAATGTCCACACGGTGGAGGTTTTGGATCCAATTCAGAGGGAGAAGTCCCTATTCGCGTCATTCTCGCTCACGCGCAGTGAATTTGCGTTTCCCCGAAGGACGTCTCTCTTATTGATTTCATATCCATTTGTGAAAATCCCGTGGTTTTGGAAAATGTCCCCTTGAGTCATCTGATCTAAATGAAACACCACATGCAAATCCATACAAAGTACATGTATGATGGCTGAAAATCATCAGATCTCCGAGAGTCCAAACAACGAATGCTTAAACAACTTCCCTGAGAGGTTAAAGATGGGCGTGGCGGTTACAGGTATTGCTACCTGCCGGTTTTATCTGTGACGAGTATTTACATTTTCATCCTGTTATTGCGGGACCTAATGTTGAGGCATTACCTTGTGGAACTAGAGCTTTCTTGAGAAAGATTATATGACCAATCCCAGACAGCCTACATTTAACTTTCGCTTTCATTTGTTGGGATTTAAAGGGCAGCTGATCACCCAAAAGTGAAAGCATTCTCTGATCGCCTCGACAGCGATGTGGGTTCAAATCCTTATATTTTCTGTTGTCCTACAGAAAGGTAGGTTTGCCAGACACGTCCTGTACTTTACCTGTTTTAAGCAACATCAAGTTGCCATCAGTCTTTTTAACATTCTTAACATTATTGCTTAGGATAAAGTAAATCAGCCCAGTCAGTTTTTCTTTGGCTTTGGTTTCCTGACTGGGAGACAGGTGGATATTTAAACATGTTTATGTCCTTTCAGCTGTGGAATCCCTGATCAGCGGGTTTGGGAACCGAACAGCTGGCTATGGCGGTGAGGCTTATTATGGATGCGCTGTCAGCGACCTGCCAGGTTTGTAAAGGTTTCTCTTTTAGAAGCCGCATGAACCTTTAATAGTGTGTAATAACTTCACTAAAGCCAAAATAACACACTACTCCTAATAATAATAATAATAATAATAATAATAATAATAATAATAATAATAATAATAGCCCTGCGATTGACTGGCGTCCAGTCCAGGGTGTACCCTGCCTCCGCCCATTGTGCTGGGATAGGCTCCAGCCCCCCCGCGACCCTCAGTGGAGGAACAAGCGGTAGAAAATGAGTGAGAGAGAGATGATAATAATAATATAACTTGCTACGGGTCTCCTCCAATCGTATTTCTACAGTGGCCAATAATACAAAAACTGACTGAACTGTTCATTATTTACATTTACTAATTTTAGTCTGTATGTTTCACCATTAGGTGACACTAACTTAGACTTTGAACCAGTTTGCTGCCACAGAACTGAAATAACGTCGAGGTTCAAGTATGAACCTGGATGAAATGGATAAGAATCATAGTAAATGCTTCTTTTTTTTAATTTTTAGGTGTCTTGCAGGTCACCTGGCAGAGGCTGGCTAAAGACGAGCGCGTTGAGAACTTGGCGACATACAGCAAACGATTTGGGCAGCAAGTGAATGAGCCTTATCAGGGGAAAATGGTCTTCACAGAAGCTTCCCTCAGCTCCACGGTAATCAAGGTGAAGAATGTGACCTGGGAAGATGAGAGCTGTTACATTTGCTCCTTTAACGCCTACCCCGATGGATCCAAACGGAGGCAGAGCTGCCTCAAAGTGAAGGGTAATTTCTTATTCATATATAGTCTGACCTTTGAATTGGTTGAACGCTTGATTGACAAAAGAAAATGTGCCCTGACTTAGGCAGTTTAAGCATGGGCTCTGAAGCTTGGGAAATCTGAGCTAAGAACAAAGTTTCCAATCATGTCACAAGATCAGTTTCACTTTTAGTATCTTTTTTGTTGTTGTTGTTTTAAACTTCAGTTGATACGAATCAGAAGGTCGGGTTTTCCAGAACCATTTGCGATTACTAACGTATCCCTGGATGTTCTCCTGTTTGATTTTTTGATGATTTTGGGGCGTTTCAAACAAGAAATGAACCCAGTAAAATGCCACGCGTGACATTTCCGACGTTTCTCCAGGGATCTCTGAGGTGACAACGGCTGTGCACACTTCCAACACTGAACACGAGGAAGAAGCTGTGGAGGTCACCTTTACCTGCTCCGCTACAGGTAAACCACCACCTACCATTCAGTGGGACCTCTCCAGCCGGGACCTCAACGACAGCCAGGCACAAACCACCACATTAACGAACAGCGACTCCACCTTTACCAGCAGTGGCAACATCTCCCTGCGAGTGCCCTCAGGCTGGAAGGGATATGTGGATTGTCTGGTGAACAGCGGAATGGTGGGCGAAAGGCGGGAGAGGATACCGTTAGCTTTAGATCCTAGGAGGAAGAAAAAAGACCACGGTACGTATGTATGGATGTGTATTATTCGGGGGTTGCTAACTCAGGTGTGTCTGCCATGATCGCTTTAGAGATATGCTACATTTGGGTGATCAGAGCAGAGTTTTAGTAAAATTGTGAAGGACTCATCACTGACAGGTGGTAATAAACCTGTTTACATAATTACATTAAATGGTAATTACAGAGATTAGCTCACTGGGGAAGTTCCCAGTGATTCTTTGGTAATTCTGGTGTATGGCCCTGACCTTTGGCTTTGCGTGCATGCATACAGTTTCATTTCACGTGAATCAGATAGTTTTACGCTGAGTCACAGAGTCAAAATACACAAAATATTCCCAGGAATTGTCTAAAGATCTTTGTTTACTTTCTTTTCCAGCTGATTCATTTCCAAAACACCTTTTCATCCTGGTGATTGCTGTTGTGTTCATTTCCTTCATCCTGGTTGTCGCAGTCACACTATGGAAGAAGAGGTGAGTATTCATTCAATGTTGATAGTAACAAGAGGGAAATGCTCAGCCGAGTAAGACTCCTTTTCTTTCCTCCCACCAGGTTGAAAAAATTCAGACGACCTGAGATCATTTTATGATTTCCACATTTGCAGCCACCTCGAGATGTGAAGTGACCTGAAATACGTAATCAAACAATGAATGTAGCTCTAATCTTCTTTTTTAATTTATTCAGCAAATCTAAATGCACTTTAATTGTATGCATGTGGTTCTGAGAGGAAGAGAAACAGAAAGTTCAGGAAAAATGAGCTGGATGCATAAACAAACAAGAAACAAACAGAAAGCACACTGTATGTAGTCACAAGATACCTGTGGAAAAAGGAACTGAATTGATCTTCTGATGTGTGAGGTTGTTGGTCATCCCCTTAAATGTGTGATCCTCAGTTCTGTTTTTATTTATTTATGAAATTCTATATATTGAGTAACATTCAACACTTTACTCTAATCTTGTCTGTTTGCATTATATTCTCAGCGTAATAAAAGTGGCACTAAATAAATAATAAAATCTGCTGTATAATGTGTGTGGGTGTGGGTGCGGGTGTGTGTGGGTGTGGGTGTGTGTCTAAATAAGCAGTCCTCACATGCTCTTGTCTAGTATGGCACAGGGCTTTGGTTCTTTCATTCAGTTCCATGGCAAATGCATCTATTAAATAGCTAAATAGCTCCTGCACTTATAGTCTAAGGCATTTAATGTAAACACCATCTGTAAAATATGTTTATAGCACAACCTGGTAAACGACTGTAAAAATAACCACACATACTGTATTTATTAAGTTATTATCCTCACTTGCTGCTTCTTTTGCACTTCTGGTTAGATGCTAAACTGCATTTTGTTGCTCTGTACCTGTACATGTGCAATAACAATAAAGTTGAATCTAATCTAATCTAATCTAATCTAATCTAATCTAATCTAATCTAATCTAATCTAATCTAATCTAATCTAATCTAAATTCTCTCTCTATCTCTATCTTTCTATCACTTTCTATTCATTCTTTTCCTACTCACCTGTTAGGTTCAAACGACCATGAAACAAATGAGGCAAAGACAACAGTTTTGAATTTTACTTGCAAGGAGAACGGAGAGATGTGCTCAGTTCCAGATCTCCAACACGTTTTGACGCACAAGTTCTGCCTTCCTTCTTTTATTGAAATTAGGAGGTCCCTAGTTACACAGAATTCACATGTGTCTAAGGGAGGGGGAAAACACAAGATAGCAGGTCCCAAACAAAGCAAAAGACTGTAAATCATAATGGTGAGATTATACGTAGGTCTTCACTGATTTGACTATCTTAGCTCGCACACAGCACATTCTTCCATATCAGACAGATTAAAAGAACAGCTCCTGGGTCAGGCCCTGCAGCTCTATCTCCGGTCAATGTCACTTCCCCACAGCAGCTGTATTTCTGTCGCCCTTGACCAGAGAAGTTCGAGTTCACACATCAAGCATCATGAACATTAAGCATTAACAAATAATAAGAAACATTAAATAATGAGAAACAATATAACAAGACTAAAGAATATAACAAGGTAAAAGCAAATAAATAACTTTAATATAATGGACATAACATCACCTTTTCAGCAGAGGTCTCTCTCCTCTCATTCTTTGTGCTCCTTTGCCCTATAGGGTGGTGGAGAGATTAATAATATAATAATAATATTATTATTATTATCATCCGCTGATGATACTTGTAGCTCAGTTCTGTCACCTTACATATTATATGGGGTCAAGAGAACGCACCTATCTCAAGACACCAGGACCTTCACACAATATTTCAGTATCTCAGTAGCAGCGTTCCTTTACAGCTGGAATGTAACTTTTGGCCGTAAAAGAAAAAAGTGAAGACTTTTGCAGAGATGGTCGACAGTGTGTAAGCCAGGTTTTTATCTGTCAAGAACGGAGCATTTGATTTATTAATTACATGGTAGTTTCTGCTGTTAGCTGGGGGCTGGACCTGACCTCAATTGAAGTTTAATTGCTTTAATCTATCCACCAGAGGGCGCCGTTTCCCCCCTTTTTTCCCCTCAGATGAAGGGTTTATTTTGAGGAGTTCGGTCAGAAGCGGAGCATCGAGCTGCACTTCATCGGCAACGAAATCAAACAAATCTGGATTATTTCACCAGTTATTATTTCATTGTCTTCACAAATGTCGCCAAAGAACTGACCGCTGTGACCCACATCCCGAGAGACGGTGAGTAAGCTCTTTGTAATTCGATAAAAGGATTAAGTTGTTGTCCTCAAATTTGTTTGGAATATAGTGTCAAACAGCTAAATTAGTTCATCTTGGAAGTGGACATTTCAGAACCCTCCATGCATAGCATAAACACTTATTGTTTGGTGTAGTATGTTCAGCAACAGCACTGCCAACGTTCATGATTACAAATATCAATGCAACAGTTCATTTTTATTCGGATTTAGCTCCGTTAGTTTGCAAATCACATAATAAATGGAATAAACAAATCAGAATGTGGAGTTTATCCTCTGAGTTCAAGTTGATATGGTCAAATGGAATATTTTAATAGTTGTTGGCAGACATGAGGAGGGTTTTTAATCGTGGAAAAGTGATTTAAGTGCTGCCACACGGGAGCAGCTGCGAATCTGAATGCAGATGCCTGGCACCATAAACCTTGAAACAGCGCCTGTAATTCCGGACCTGCTCTATCATGTGGTTCAGACAGGTTTCTGCTTCCCATCAAATCCACTTGTGGAGTCTGAAACCTGCTGTTTGCAGCTTTTCTCCCCCAGCATTACACCTCGTTGCTCTGTTGCACTGAAATCTTTCTGCGCTGATGTGGTCACCTTCATGGCACACCTCTTTTCATCTCGTATTACCTTGTGATTAAAATTGATGTCATAATCTCTGCTTGGTGTGGTGTAACCCCTCCACTGCACCCACTTCTGAGCATTGCTCTATTGGAGCATTGTAATAGAAATGACTCAGAGTTTGCAGTAAATATTTGTCAGTGCTAATATCATATCATTTTGCTATTTACAGCACTCTGACTCTTGCCAGTAAGATGTGGCTACAGGTCTACAGCTATTAACAGAAGCTTTCCAGAGACTGGATACACTGGACAGTGACTGGAACTGGATCACACAGTCACACTCTTTTTACCCTGTTAGGATCTGTGCTGGAAATCCCACCAGTGGGAGTGAGGATGTGTGAAGTGCTGCTCTGCCTGCTGCTCTGGGTGGCTGTTTCCAGAACACAAGGTAAGTTCTTTTTCCCCGACACTAATATAATGTTTTTAAGCCAAAATTGAAAATGTTGGGAAGACCCCAAAAGGCAAGGAGAAGTTACCAATCAATTAAATGCAACGTTTATTGTTGAGGGTTTCAGATATTAATGGATTTTGTGATGACAGATTTGACTGAAACTGTTGCCTGATTAGAAATGAGGAGATGCGCAAGACTGGTGACACAGTCGTGTGGTTTCTGAGAACAGGTGAAGTCAGGGCTGCCCCCACTGTCACAGCTGAGGTGGCTCAACCCCTGCTGCTCAGCTGCAACATCGCCATAGCAACAGACCACATCATCCGTCAAGTGCGTTGGTACGACCAACACGACACGTTGCTGCTGGCGTATGAGCAGAGCAACCCTGTGGCGATCAGCCACCAAGACCCCGGCGTGCACCTCAGCCCTTCGCCAAACAACCGCAGCCACATCACCATCAAGAAGGTGCGTCCCGATGATGAGGGCTGCTACCGCTGCGTATTTGATGTGTTTCCCATGGGAAAGCAGGAAGCCGTGACGTGTGTCAGCGTGACTGGTTAGTTGATATTTTGAGTCTTACAATGTGCATTTATGATGCTGAACAGCTCTTGTGCTTTCATCAGCTGCTGGTTTCTCTTGGTTCCACGCGGCAGCTAACACCTAGCATTTTGAACTTTTTCCATAATTTCAGGTAACTTTGTTTTTTTTCTCCAATTTGAGGAGGCTGAAAGTTCTCAGCAAAGGTTTGAACTTTCATACTACTGTAGCCAGGAAGAAAGCCACCCAATGGTGAAGGGTCCACATACGCATTTTGATTACTTCCAGATTCTTGTTACCCAGACAACGCGCACACAGGCTGCAGTCCTCACAGCTGAGCTAGATTCAGCCCGAAAACACGTGCATTCCTTTCCTAATCTAACCACAATAATTCCTGTGTGTCAGGTAAAGCTCACGTAGAGGGAAATGAGACGGTAGTGAGCGGGCAGTCGGCCACCCTCTCCTGCTGGTACAGCCTCCCCAAGAAGGTGCAACAGGTGCTGTGGATGAAGACAGCCGAACAAGGTGACACCACCACCGTGGCCTCCTACGGGAGGCACGGCCAACTCAGTATAGCAGATCAGTTCATCCGGCGGATCAGCTTGAGCCGTAGCCTTGGCGACACTCAGCTGACCATCAAGGATGTCAGGACAGAAGATGAAGCGTGCTACACCTGTGAGTTCCACACGTATCCGGATGGCTCCAAAAGAACCACATCCTGCCTTTCCGTTCATGGTGAGCACCTATAGAAATGTATTCAGACCATTGATTGGTGACAGTGTTGACTGTGATTGATGGGAGTGACCCAGGAAAAAAAAAGAATAGAAGAAGACTGATGGCTGATATATTTGTTAATTTAGGTAAGTAACCTTTGATTTAGGCTGAGAGGAATTAAACCGCACAGGAACAAGAGTGAAGTGCTTTGTTTCCAGAAACCGACCACAAGTCATTAACCTGCTTCATTATCAGCTTTTGGAGCCCCCTGCCAACAGTCTTAAATCTGCTGTGCTGTTGGAAAGTGTGTAGTCTCTTCCTGACCTTCAGAAGAGTGTGAGTCTGTCCTAGAATGTGTGTTTGTGCAGTGAAAAGGGTGTCACTTAGGTGAAAGAGGTGATTAATTTGGGAGAGAGCCCAGTGCCAGAGGAACTCACTGTTTGCTTCAGCACAAAAACCTCTTCTGTGTGTGTGTGTGTGTGTGGGTGTGTGTGTGTGGGGGTGTGTGTGTGTGGGTCTGGAAAAGTTGCTTGGTGTCTGTTTTCATTGTTTTGTGCTGTCTGGGCACACTGACGGGCCTTGTTCTGTGGACAAATCTCTGCTGTCTGTTTGTAAAATGTAAAATGCTAACAATCAACAAACAATGCCTTGCACCAGTTTTACCAAAACCAGAGGTGAAATACGAGACCTCGGCGTCTGGAGAAACGGAGGCCAACTGTACCGCCCGGTCCCGTCCTGCAGCTCACATCACCTGGGACGTCGGCGGGGACAACCGGACGCTCGGTCCACCTGTTACATCAGCCGACAGCCAGGGTGACGGCACAACCATAGTGAGGAGCACGCTGCTCTTCCATTCCGGGTTGCTCAAGGACGTGTCCGTCAAGTGTATCATCCACCACCAGGGTCTGAAGCACCCTCTGACCGTGTCTCTCAACACGAATGGTGAGAAGATTGCAACTCCTCATGTGACCAATTGTTGGCCTCGCCGCCTGGTTTTCATTTTTAATTTGAGTTTGTGCGTTTGTGCGGCAGTGGGTCCGGCCACAGTCATCCTCCTGTCAGTGTGTGGCGTGGTTTCCGTCCTCTTCTTGAGTCTGTGCATCGTTTTCTGCAAGTGCTTCGTCTGCACGAATGGTGAGTCCGGAAGCACTTTGATTCGGAAATATCTGAAAATCTGTTTTCCAAGTCGTTTGAAGTCATTTAATTGTAGGCTGGTCTCATCTTCTGGGAGTCTGTAGGTGGCTTTAAATGTTCTGTTGACAGGAAATCATGGGTGTGTTCTTGTGAGGGAGTAAAATTCCTAAGGTTTAACGGCGGCTCCAACAAGTGCACAACTGAAAGATGAGGAGTGGAGTGTTCATTTCAAACGTGTTTTCTTGTCCTGTTCCACACAAGGTTGACACGGAACCTCCCACTCCGCGCCGCCATGTCAGGCCTTCCCAATAAACATGGGTTCTGACCACTTTGTCCTAAATGTTCTGATCACCAAGGTGAGAATCGGAAGGACGTGTTTGAGTTTATAACTCAAGGTCAGTGCCGACAAGGAGCTAAGGAACTAAAGTCTGCTATCGAAGCCCTTTAATCTGTGAAAAACACTACTCGGGATTATTTAGAGTTCCAAAACCAACAACCTTTTGGACTGCATAAAGCCCCGCCCCCAGTTGCAGAGAATTCCAGCCCCTCTAACTTTTCCAGGACATCCTTGACATTCTCAGGGGCTATTTTTGGTTTGAGCATTTGTGCTGCCCTCACTCTTTCTCGTGCGTCTGTGGTCAGTGTGGCAGCTTTCTCAAGAATCCTGCTGAACCCCCAAATTTAAAAAGAAATTTGCAAACATTTCCGTAAGACTCTCCTGATTTCCGAACGTCTTTCCAACTCTGTGGACCCTGAGCAGAATAACAAGTGGCTGAATAATAAGTGGCAAGGCCGATTGTCTTGAGCTAGGATCCAGAAGAAAAGAGCCTTTTTTCTTCATTTAATCCTTTGGATCTTGGAAAATCATGGACATTGTGGAGGATCTGAAAGCTTGCCAGGCTGATAACAACATCCCTTCTTCCGTTCAACTGGAGACAGAGAGTCTGTATTTCTGTCTTGCTCTGTCTGACATGTCAAAGAACACAATCTTTCACTGTGGCGGGGGCAGATTGCTGTTTACATGTTGGCTCTAATCCCAATTGTAACTGCTGTATGTCATTACACCACTGAAACCGACATCTAGTTTCTAAATCACGATGTAAATGAGCACTTTAAGCACAAGAAGGTCATTTGGTCAGTTGTCCAGTTGTGAATAGCATCAATGAAATGTAGAGAAATATTTTATACCTGGGAGATGAAGCTTCAGGGAATCCTCCACCCATCCACCCAGGGAGAGGTTCACCACAAGCTACTCGTGGAATTTTATGGCCTCCTTCAAATTTGTTGTGGGTGAGTGTGGGAAGGAAGGCCGAGACCTTCCTGGAAGCGCCAGCTGCTTTATTTGTGCCTACATTTCCTGACTTTGCTTTGGTGTGTATGGCTGGAGGCAGGACAGGTTTTCTTAGTAACACTTACCGAGAACAGGAAGTTTGCCACAGATGTAACTATTTTCCCTCGGGCACCAGCAGCGTGTGGTATCATACTGTAGTTTGTGTCGTGACGAGGACACGTGTTGTGTCTAGAAGCGTGGAGGCTTATTTTCTTCAAATGAGTCACCTCCTGGAATTCTGTTGGAGGGATTTGAGTGATCCCTGTTTAGCTTTGGGCGACTATAACTTGCAAATATGGACTTTTGTGTTCATTGTTTTATTCTTACGTGTCCGCCCTTTTTTGGAATTGAAAGATGAGTCTAAAATGTTTGGATATGTGGGCATTGTTTCTGTTTCTGCCCACGCACGTCTAACCAGGACTATATGAGGAAAACAATTCATTTTCTGACATTACTATTAGCCCCAGTACGTTTTTGTTATGTGATATTTGACAAGTATTGACATGCTAAAATGCTGCATATGTTTCTGTTGACTAGTTTGTAACATTAATTACATTCAGATGATTTTTTGAAACATTTAAAAAAAGATCTTACCACTGTGCGTAATGTACAATATTGAAACAATTTGTTTTTTTTCAAGTAACAACCGCTGTGCTAATTAGAACCTGTCTTTTCCATAGAGGCTTTAACGAGGCAAAGGCACCATGGTTAATGGTGCTTAATTATCGTCCATATTTGAGCGCACTCTGCGATAGTACGCACATAGTCTGCATGATTAATGGAATTCTCCCACTAATTGTTCCATCCTGTTTCTTTGTTCTCAGACTGATTCGGATGACAGCGTCATGCTGCTTTGATGACGGTCCAGTGACGCACTGAGCGCGGCCTCGCTGCTCGGGAACCAGCGCTTTGTTTTACAGACGGAGGGAATTAACCTGTGCCGGTCTGCTCCCATGAGCTGGGATGATGCTGCTAGTTTTGACACAAATCTTTCTTTTATTATTTACGGAATCAGCAGAACTAAAACTGTTTTATTTAAAAGACTCTACTGTTGTTATAGAAATGTCTCTGTATTATAACATTTCATTAGCAATATTATATTTTACACGAGTTACCCGGCAGCCAGCAGTTGAGAAGAGCTGCTGAAATTCCTCATCTGTGTTTTAAAGAAGTTGTAGAAGCCCGTCAATTTCAGCAGACAAATGCGAGTTAGAGAAATGATGAAAGAGTGGTGAGACTGAGGTGTGTAGTAAACCAGCCATGAAGGACTTTCCACCCGAACCTTTCCTGTATGACTGATTAGGATGTGAATCAGCAATGAGGTGGTGTGTATGTTTTCCACATACCTTCCACATTATTTTCTTTTAAAAAAAAAAATGCATTTATTTCTTTTTTAACAAAAAAGACGTGTTTGTGTTGTGTAGTATTGGGACTGTATGGGAGCACCTGTGTGGGGTTTGTTTAAATTCTCCTGATAAAAACTGCTCTTTGATACCCTGAAGCTCAACTTTAACAACGGAACTGTCTTTACCTAACGATAACCTTGAGTTTAGCATTAAACATCAGACGTACAGTGTATTGTTTACCCGAGTTTGTTAAAGTCAATCACTCGTTTTTTCTGCTGATGCTGACAAGGACGGACAGATCTGCAACATTTATCATCTGTTGTTCCTCTCTGGGTTTCTCTATATGGTGTTCTTGTGGGACAATGTTTGGGCCCTTTGTTCCCAAACTGCAGTCTTCAAAATAGCTAAAATAATTTTTGACATTGTTGTTGCGAACTTTGCATAACAGGGAGCTTGTGTCCTCCACACGCTACTCCAGTCATTTTGCTCCTCTCATTGATCTTAAGATCATCTTTGTTTATGACTGTTTGTTGGTTTTTGTGCAAAAAAAACCCCCGTAGCTCTATGTCTTATGATTGACTCTTGTTTTGATCTTATCATCCTGGTAACTTGGCATGCTGTATTTTTTCCACATGGGAACATTTATTAGCATAATAAAAATGTTTTCATTTCATTTTCCACAAACGCACAAAGAGAGGAAAAGGGTAAGTACTTCCTCTGGTGTTGATGTAATGTTTTGGGCGTATCAGCAATGCTTTTCCAACAAGACTGACGGCTAATATCCAGGACCAAATCAGCTACATCCTTTGTAGATTTGTCCAGAAGAAAATGTGGTCTTGATTTCTTTTTGGGACTTTAAACATTTTAAAAGTTCAGTTTGTTGAACAAAACAGTAAAAAAGGTAAAAGTCAGATATTTGTCTTATTGAAATTTGTGATTAAACAGCAGTAAACTGAAGTTTAGTTTACACATGTATGCCACATGAAAAACACACTTTAGATTTGTTTATAAAACCATAAGTGGCAAAAGAAAAGTTCATCAGAGAATTATGGGCTCCTGGTTCCAAGTTTAAAACAGAATTAAGGAACACTGAGTGGGTCACTGCAGTGAGCTGTTATTGCATCTGAAACAGCAAGTGTCGAATGTTCAATGTGAGTTTTGAACTAATTTAATAATTTTAATTTAAAAAAACTTAATCTGAACGACAGATTTGCAAAATGATGATTAATCTAAGGTTATTTAGGGTGTGAAAAGTTGAATATCACTGGACTTGAACAATAAACCATTTCTGTAAAGACGGAAAATTTGTTTATGAGAGGCTGAAACCTGTTGCCTGTCCCCGTCTCTGTAGTAAACAGAGCGGGCACAAATTAATGTTTGGTAAATGATGCGATTTCTCACTGTTACATTGTCAGCATTAGGATAAAAAAAATGAAGATTCAAAGAAGATTTTAACACTCGAGAAAGACTGTGTCTGGTGGAGAATAGAGGTGAAAGTCCTGTTTGTCTGTCTTATGCACGTGAGCTTTCTGAAAACAAGAAAAAGTCTCACAACACACCCAAACAAACAAAAAAGGTTGTAATGAGCCCCTAAAGGATGGAACTTGACAGCAGATCTTTCTAAATGTAATAAAAATCAGTATTTACATTGAATTTAATGAATGAATTCAGCTTTTACCAAATATGGGAAGATCTTTTGGTCTGATTTAACATCTTGCATGAGCTACAGAGGAGGAATGTTATGAACACATAAACACTGAGAAAGAAACTCTCTTAACTGTCAGCATTGAAGGTAAGGGTTACTATTTTCCAAATGGATACATGTACAATGATCCAGCACCAGTGGGAGGACTTCATCATTCATCATGCTGCTGTCATCCTCCAGCCTCAGTCACTCTGTTTGAGAATAATAGTCTTTACTCATATTCTGCAGTAATATAGCAAAATAAATAAATAAGAATAAAAATTCAGAACGTAGAAATGCACAAAAACAGTTCAAATGTAGGCTTATCATGTTCTGTCATACTGTTCATGACATGATTATACCCCATCACCTGTTTTGATATGTTTAACAACAGCGCCGTTGCCTGGCGACCGGTGCTATGGCAGGTCAGCTGATTGTCGCTCCGACTGCGCAGACGCGCCCCGTTCCGCTTACGCGGTGACGTTCTTCTCGACGTCGTCGACAAGCCGATAATGGCGGAGTACCTGGCATCCATTTTCGGCACAGAGAAAGACAAGTAAGTTTTTTAGAGTCATTGCATGCATTTGCATCCTACACTGTGGGTTTAGCACCGGGAACACGGCCCCAGTGGGCCCCCATCACCAGCGCGTCCTGGCGCAGTCGCCGCGCTTTTGAATACCTTCTGTTCATGCCATTAGCGGCGTGACGCTATCCTTACGCTAACACTTTGAATGAAATCGTGGAAGGCATCTTTGCTACCTTGCAGCAGTTCAGTGCTGCTTGTGCAAAGTGCTCCGTCCTCTTGCAGAATATACTCGGGAGAGTGATGGTGCACACGAAGAAAGTGGCATTGTGCATCCTTGGCTATCAAGTGGCCAACTGAAGCGCAGCCTTGTCCATTAATGGACCTGGTAGCATGCTAGTTGTTTTGTTCTGTTTCACCGATGGAGTGCAGTAAGAGCATTTACTATGCACCTGTGACACATGCTTCATGTGACACATGGTCTTCTTGTTTGAGCAAGGACTTTAAAGGAGCAAAATAAACAGTAACTCCCTGAGATTTCTTCCCCCATTAGCATTAAAATGATTTAGGGGGGAAATGCACGAAGTTGTCTTCATCATTGCTATTTGTTCTTTTAGAGACAACGTTATGTCGACAGATTTAACAAAAACAATCAATCACCTTTTTGTTTAAATTGTTTTGTATTTGCTTTTATCATCACTCCTTGTTCGCTGTTTTGGTTCAGTGTCACTGCCCATCCAGAACACTGTAGTTATATTTTGTTTCTTTTTAACTGATTTGTTTGCTAATGTTTTTTTTTTCTTTAATGAATCCGTGGATAGTCTAACTGACAGAACCTTTAATTCGTTTTATACAGGGTCAATTGTTCCTTCTATTTTAAAATTGGAGCTTGCAGACATGGAGATCGCTGCTCAAGATTGCACAACAAACCCACTTTCAGCCAGGTAAAAAAAATCCTGTCAGCACACAAATGACGCCACAAGACAGGAGAACTATGAAATGAGGTAGTTGCATTTGTAGTTTAAAGGAAGATTGCTTTAGGTTCCTACTTGCAGTGGCTTTTCCAATCATTGAATAAAGTATATACACACACAAATTTAACACACACAAAGATATATATTGGCCACGGTGTTGTACTGATTGGGCTTACAGCTTTTACATGTTTGAACATATTAGCTGTGCATCTGTGAATGCTGGTGTCTGCACGAAAAGAAAGCAGAAACTAATTTCTGTTTCCTAATGTGTTAATAATCTATTTGTTAAATGCGTACCAAGTATTTTTATTTTTAAGAATAGGCGTAAAAATGTGGTGAAAACGTCCGTTTCTCTCTTTGTCAGAAAGGAAAAGCACAAAAGTAAATGAAACACTGGTGACATTCCTGGGTTGATAAGTGACAATGCTGCGTCATGCTTTTCGTCCTTGCAGACTATCCTGATTCAGAACATCTACCGTAATCCCCAGAACAGTGCACAAACAGCTGACGCCTCGCGATGTGAGTATAAACAATTTTCACTACTTCACGTGGTCAAAAACAATATACATAAGGTGTAAATATGGCAATATCACCATATTCTGATTATAGTGCATTATCCATGTTTTTAGCAATGTTTACAAGTGTTGTTCTGAGTCACAACTGTCTGTAAGAGCCTAGTGGCAAAACAAGCAAATTCCAAACAGAAAAGGTTTTTCAGAACAGTGGTTCTTGGGACAGAACTTTGGAACTATCTTTTCCTACACGTATTTGTGTCATTTGTCAAGTTCTAGTTATGTAGAGTTTGACGGCGACTGTATTCTGTTCAACTGGTTGTAAATAAAGATGTGGGGAAAAGACATTCCAAAACCCAAGATGAAATTAATGATTTTCCCACTGACATCACAATGTTTGTGCATTGACAAACATATTGTAATTAAGTAAAGGGTCAACCTATAATCCAGTTCACCAAATACATTCAGTTAAATAAGCTCTTATGTAAGCGAGGCAAATGTTGACCAAGTCAAACTAAACAACATTATCGATAAAATAGAATTAAAGTCTGTAAAATGGCTGAGACTGCAGCAACAGTCAACACAGACGCTGTGGAGGTGTGTGTGTGTAGCCGGGTGTTTGTGTTTGGGTGTTGTGATATTAGATTCTGTGTGTGAAGAACATCAGTATCAGTGTTTAACACGCTCCATTTGTACTCCCATCTTTTACAACCAGACTCCATCTGGCTTTACCTTCTATTATTGGTGGTTTTGTAGGTGCTGTGAGTGATGTGGAAATGCAGGAGCACTATGATGAGTTCTTTGAGGTGAGTGAACATCGTGTTTTTGGCCCTGTTGAAGGAGAGATGCTTTTCTTTACGCCTTTGTCTTGTATAAACAGGAAGGTAACAATGAACCTGTCAAACTTGCCAGCGTGAGATGTGAATACAGGCTGGACAGGTTAATGGTTGTTGTTATCTCCCCACAGGAAGTGTTCACAGAGATGGAGGAGAAATATGGCGAGGTTGAGGAGATGAACGTGTGTGACAACTTGGGCGACCACCTTGTGGGCAATGTTTATGTCAAGGTTGGGTTTGGTCATCTGTGCCGATACACCCACATGCTCCGGACGTTATTTTGATACAGGAAAATGAATGTTTAGCTGCAGTTTTCTTGGCCTGACATACCTTTTTATATAACACGTAGTTCCGTCGAGAGGAGGACGCTGAGAAGGCAGTCATGGACCTCAACAACCGTTGGTTCAACGGGCAACCCATTCACGCAGAGCTCTCCCCCGTGACCGACTTCAGGGAAGCTTGTTGTCGCCAGTATGAGATGGGGTGAGTCTCTGTTGTGATGTGCTGGTAATTGTGCTATTCCTCTTTTACATGTGTGTGTTTAATGCACCTAAACAGAATTATTGACTTGTTGAATATGGAGGAAATAAATTCGGCGCCTTTGATTTGTTTGACACTTTATAGCAGCACATTAATACTCAGGCAGGCTTTTCCCTAATTATCTCTAAAAGCAGTCAATATTTTACTTGCTTTGACTGTTAAAATAATTGCCGTGTTGACAGACTGACGTGGCCACTGAGTCACGTGTTGTAGTTATCAAAGAAACTGACTTTGGTCAAGGCAGCTCGAAACAAAAAATTAGCTATTGGATTAAGGGGTGAATTTGCAATGGAAGATTAATAATCAGAGTGATTTTAGACTGATGGTCTGACCCTCGGTTTGTATTAGTCATACTTTTATCTGGTGACCTTCCCAGCTTCTGCACTCCATGCCAGATATTAGGTAACAGCTTCATGTTGCACGTGGACCTCTGTTCGTTCCTCGGGCACTCAGATAAAATCCATTTTCCCTTGAAAATACAGGGATTAACTGTGAAGCGTGAATAAGCTGCTTTAGAATATTTTGTTGTGAGAAGCAGACGTGTTGCTTCATGAATTTTGTATCCGTCTTTGTAATCACTCACTTGGATACACCTGTTTCACCATCCAGCACCCTTGATGTGTTTTAAGTCGTTACTTTTGGTGTTTCGACAGAGAGTGTACTCGAGGCGGTTTCTGCAACTTCATGCACTTGAAGCCCATATCGAGGGAACTTCGACGGGAGTTATACGGCCGCCGCAGGAAAAGGTTCAAAAATCATTTTAAGAGCAAAATATTAGTCAGAGTGGTGTCTCAAATAAGATTATTCCCATCAGGCACCGCTCTCGCTCACGCTCCCGAGAACGGCGTTCCCGCTCCAGGGACCGACGACGGGATCGTGAAAGACGAAGGTCGCGGGATCGAGAGCGCTATGGAAGGTTCTAAGCAAGCCCCAACTGATGTCCCACCAAGACCCTCACCATTTCCCCCCAGCTGTGATGACAAATTTATTTTTCTTTCTTCTTTTTTTTGTCAAATTGTTGCAAGTGTTTTCCTTTATTTTCTTTTTTAAGACAAGCATCTGTTTCTTTCTCAATAAAACAAATTTGTAATTCTTGATTCAAGAAATTTTATTTTTCAATTGCAAATGAGCAGTTTGAGACCCACTGGTCATCTCTTCTCGTTCGTTGGTTTATAATGAACAAAGCAGAATTTCCTCCAAATTGGGAAAAGTAAGATTTGGCTACAAACCAACCATCTGAATAGTTGTTATTTGTTTTTGAGGTATGATTGGGATGCAATAATACATTTATATAATAAAACGTAGTCTTTAGCTGACAGGTCTTAACTTTGTCCACCATAAGAACAGAATCATGAGGATTAAGCAAACATTTCTAGTCCCTTTGACTGCTTTGACATCCTGGCCAGTCATGTGGCTATTTAGGCTTGTCTTGAACTGCCCATGAGAACTTCTCAATCTGCCACATGAGCCAAAGTCCGTGTATGGCGTGTTGGCTCGGTAAGGGAACACAGGTGGCCAGACTATTTGGTCACTCCGGGTTCCCTAACACCCATATTGAGAAACCAAGGCCCTGATTGGTGGGCTGCGCCACACAAACGCCCCCGCCGCAGCCAATCAGAGGGAGCCTTAAATCTTGGCCCACATCACCTCAATCGGCGCACGTGTTTCGTCACTACAGTTGTGCTCTTTAACGGAAGTTGTCCAGGCGGAGCTGTTGTTCTGGACCATCCTGGTGGGAGCGATCGCGTCTGTGTGGGTTTTGTTTACGTACACGTTTTTCGGGCTCCTAGTCACTTAAGAGGTGAGTGAGACTCGACAGATGCGATGTAAAAAGATGGGATGTGAAAATGTTAAAAGAACCACGTGTTTTAAACAGGTAAATGTGGTAGTTTATGATGCGCACACAACTGTGGCGCTTTTGGCTGGGTCACGTTTAGGTTCGTTGTTGCCGATGCATGTAATAGGATCGCCAGTCGTGGTTTTCGGGGGGGAAGGGAATGTCGGAGCATGGTTAGTTAAAGGGGGCATTATTTTGATAATGTTGGCAGTGAGGATCAAGTGTGCGGAGATTGCGTCATTTATTTTGTCGATGGGTGACTAATTGAAATCCCCTGAAATGGAAAACGGAGAGGAAAGAAAAGATTATTCTAAAAATCTACCACGCTGAAATAAAATTAGTCATTATTTTTTGCCGCCTCTGAAATCTTGGGTTTTGTTTTGTTTTTTTAAATTAAATATCTCCAGAGCGTTCGTTGACCTTGGGGCGACAAGACTCAAATGCGTACGTGTCTGCGGCTCCACATTGTTTATTTGCAACATTCCTGCTTTTCATTGGAGGTCATATATTTGGTTTGGGTCAGCGACTGTCTATTGGCCTGGTGAGCAACCGATACTGTGGTCGTTGCTGGTAGGCTGATTGTTTGATCTACACCATAGCACAGAATTGGTGGCGTTTTTAAAGCTACAGAAGAAGATTAGAAATGCAACATTAAAAAGATTTTTTGTTGCCCCCCCCCCCCCCCCCCCCATTACTTTTTGGTGGTGGTTATTGTTTTCTTGATCTAGTTAGAGGGTTAAATATGCTATTGCATGAGTTTTCTGCCTTGCAGTGTTGGCTCTGGCACAGAGGATCATAGTGCTTCCATAAGCTCAAATTTGAGCCTCCTACTCTTTCCCACAGTTAGAAATTCAGGTAAACCAGATGTAAAAAATGAGAGTAAACAAGAAAAACAAGAGTAAACTAAATGGGAGAAGAGCTATGTCACCTAATAAAGTGCCCCATCTCTACTTACTGTCTCATCATAATATATGAAAAGATAAAGAGAACCAGTCAGGAAAGGGTATATACTTCACTTTTTAAATTTAAAGAGGGGCTAAGAACATAGGGGTGCAATTTTCTGCAAGGCTGAATGATTGTGGTTATTCCAGTGAAGCACCTAATCATAGGTGGAGTTTGTGCACACACATCGGTGTCCAGGAAATGACTTGGGGGGGGGAAAAGAATGGAATCGGATGTCTGACAAACTAGTTTCGATGTTCTGTTAGAACAGAAACCGAACAGTTATTACTATTAAATATCAGCTATGCTAGGAGTTTAAAGGCTAACATTTCAACTTCAGGCCTGCTGGCTTGTCTGATGCCAGTCTGCTTTATTACTCTGCGTCATATCATGTTATCTTACATAATTAACAGCGTCATTTATCAATATTATGTCCATCTGATATTCAGTTAATACTACCTCTCACAGAGAATGGAAGCAGAAAACATCTGATTGGTGCTGGACAATGTTTAACAAAGACTGATAAGTTAGGGATTCTCAGGATGTGTTATTACTGCTAATAATTAATTCCCCTTGTTTGAAAACATACATAATCTTTATGAATATGGACAACACATGCAAATATGTTTTTTCCACCCACATTATCTTGAGCGTCTGAGCGTTTCCCACACTTAAACTTGAGTCACTCTAGCTCCTAGAATATGTTAGTAACTGTCAGCTGACTGTATAAATGGGAAAGAGCTTTGTTAAAGGAGCAGCAACCACATGCCGGTTTTTCACGTTGACTCCCTCTTAATGGGACGTGTGAAGAACGCTGTGTCAGTTGTTGACCTGCATGAGTTGCTGAAGCGCTGCCTCAGATCGTTGGCCACTGAGTCACGGAAAACATTTATTTGAGGAGCACCAAATTTAAAAGTTGGCATTTATTAATGTATTTGCTGGCATGCTAGAAAACAAAAACTGCTGATGTCATTGTTACTCATGAAAAGAAATGTTCCACTATAATTGCATTCTTTTCTCCAGGGTAAGCCATGCCATCAGTTCCCTCAGCCAAAGAGAACCCAGTGAATGGCCCTGTGTGCCCTCATGCCAGCAAGCTGCTCCACTCCAACGGGGTCGACAAGGTGACCCCGATGGCCAATTCAGAGGATGCGGACAAAGCCATTCAGCTGAGCACAAAGAATGCTGCTGCAGAGAGAAAATGGATCCGCCCCGACCTTCCCAGCCGCTGCAAATGGAGTCTGGGAGCCTCAAAAATTGATTCCCCGCACTTTCAAGCTCCAAAGTAAGACACTGCTTTCAGGTTTTATCTGTGCTCTTGCAAAATAAAGAACAGAAATGATGATGTGGATGAGTAAGAACAAATAATCATCTTTAGCCCAACTCCTCTTTTTAGAGCCAGCTCTCCGCCCATTCTTCCAAACATCCTGCACAAGATCGGGGACACCCCGATGGTGCGCATCAACAAGATCCCCAAAGCGTTTGGACTCAAATGTGAAATATGTAAGCTTCCTTGATGCATCTCTACCTCTGTTTGCAACCCAAACGTTGGTCATTGAAGCCTTCTGTCTGTGATGTATTTGAAGTTGCCAAGTGTGAGTTCTTCAATGCTGGCGGCAGCGTGAAGGACCGGATCAGTCTGCGGATGATTGAGGATGCCGAGCGGGATGGCACCCTCAAACCTGGAGACACCATCATAGAGCCCACCTCTGGAAACACCGGTAGGTGTCCTCGCTGCATTTCAACAAGATTCCGGTTGCCGCAGCTTAGGAAACTTCTTTCCTGTTTTTCAGGTATTGGCCTGGCTTTGGCTGCAGCTGTCAAAGGGTATCGCTGCATTATTGTCATGCCTGAAAAAATGAGCATGGAGAAGGTGGGGCCCGGTTTTTGTCTTTTCAAACACAATTAATCAATTCTGGCTAAAGGAAAAATACCGTAATATAATATTGAAAAGCATGCAAGGGAGCACTTTACAGCAAACTAGCCATTGGTGACATGAGTGTAACATAAAAAACTTGATAAACTTAATAAAAAGTGTATCTGACCTCAAAAATATTGACTGTTGTAAATGAGAGAAGTCGAATCTCTGAAACTCGCAAAGCCAAAATGAAGGAAAACTATGTGCTTCACCTAAACACGACGTGCGACTGCACACTTGGGAAATCTTTGCCCCTGATAATGAAGGACTTGTAATAATGACAGAACACAATTTTATTTATCTTCTATTAGTCTGTTATTAGACTTCATATTTTTTCTGTTTTTTTGAATACAGGTGGACGTATTGAGAGCACTTGGAGCTGAGATTGTCCGTACACCTACCAGCGCTCGCTTCGACTCACCAGAGTCTCATGTTGGCGTGGCTTGGCGCCTTAAAAATGAGATCCCCAACTCTCACATCCTGGACCAGTACCGTAACCCGAGCAACCCTCTGGCTCACTATGACACCACAGCCGAGGAGATCCTGGAGCAGTGTGATGGTAGGCAGACAGCATTGCCTAATTCCAAAATATCCTGTCTGGATCTTTGACTGACCTTTTGCCATCAGGTAAAGTGGACATGCTGGTGGCAGGAGCTGGCACGGGTGGGACCATCACAGGCATCGCCCGCAAACTCAAAGAAAAATGCCCCAACATCAAAGTAAATCATCAAATTGTAGAACAAGTTTAAGTTACATTAGATACCCTTTGTCAGTGTACTAGGATTAACCCATGAATGGTGTGTTGTGTGTAGATTGTTGGTGTTGACCCTGAAGGCTCCATCCTGGCTGAGCCTGAGGAGCTCAACAAGACTGACAAGACCCAGTATGAGGTGGAGGGCATTGGGTACGACTTCATCCCGACCGTCCTTGACAGATCAGTGAGTTCCACATCTTGTGTTTTTGTTTCCCTAAAATATATCCTCTCACTGTCACATGACTTTTTTCGTCAGGTAATTGACACATGGTACAAATCAAATGACGAAGAATCTTTTAACATGTCTCGCATGCTGATCAGAGAGGAGGGCCTGCTGTGCGGTAAGGACAAATAAATACTGACTTGGTAAAGTATTTTCACTTAAAAATAAATGGAACTCTCCTGAATTAAATGATGGTTTAAAGTGGCAAATGATTGTCATCGTCTCAACTTCTTGACCACTTTATCTCTTTCGGGGGTCACGGGGAGGGTGCAGATATGGGTGAAGGCAGGGTCCGCCCCTGGATATGTGTGCGTTTGTGGGTTCGGTACCTTGCTATAGGGTACCTTGGCAGTGCTCTGAAGGTGTTCTGGCACCTTCCTCTACTATGAGAACACCTACCGTGTTTCGTCCACACCTGGGCTTGAACCCAGGACCCTCCACTTCTCAGCCCAGCCCAGTTATAAGATAACATTTTTGTTGTTTTCAGTATTTTTGTTGGAAAATGAGTCATTAATTGCCACGTAGCTCACTGGAAAGATTCAAGCAAGTCAATTCTCCAAACATTTGCATATAATACTTCAGGACGTTCTTTAACTGCTAATAACATAGGTAGAAAATGCTTCCTTTATGTTTTATTTACGCTGAATAGTTTTTCCTCTTTGCTCTAAAAGGCGGCAGCTCTGGGACGGCCATGGCAGCAGCCGTCAACGCTGCCAAAGACCTAAAGGAGGGTCAGCGCTGCGTGGTCATCCTGCCAGACTCCATCCGCAACTATATGTAAGGATTCCAATTGAGTGAATTTCAGGATCATATTTTTCCATCCTTCTTGTATTACCTAATCATTTTTCCCCCACACTTGTTTAGAAATATAACATTAGTTTCATGAAGGGTATTTTTTTTTATGTTGACTGTGTTTTATTTTCCTTTTATATGAGAGTAATTTGTATTGGTTAACAGGTCCATAGATCAATCAAGTGTGACTTATTTGATACACTGGTGCTGAACAGTTTACTTCATGTTGATTTATTTTGATTTGTAAGGTCTAAGTTCCTGAACGACAAGTGGATGGTCCAGAAGGGCTTCCTGAGGGAAGAGGACATTATGGTGAACAAACCATGGTATGTGCATTACCAAATCACTTGTGTTATTGTGGAAATCTCCTGTTTCTGGATATTTTGTGAAATTTGCTCCTCTGCTTCTCTCAGGTGGTGGAACTTGAAGGTGCAGGGTCTGAACCTTTCGGCCCCACTGACTGTCCTTCCCACCGTCACCTGTCAAAAGACCATCAAAATCCTTAAAGAGAAAGGCTTTGACCAGGCCCCTGTGGTAGATGAGTCAGGGTGAGTGTCCAGCTGGTCACTGGATCCCTTTACGGTGCCATCAGAGCTGATGTCTGTAGTATGTCTCTGTGTCCAGATTGGTCCTGGGTATGGTGACTTTGGGAAACATGTTGGCCTGTATTCTGGCAGGAAAAATCCGGCTGTCTGACCCAGTCAGCAAAGTTCTCTACAAACAGTTCAAACAGGTCAGTGCCAAGTCAAACTCCTCCTTTGTGTAGTTTAACCTTCATTAGTTAGTTTGTGCTCGTTGCAATTACTAATATTTTTCAGTACAGTGTTGCAGTGTTTCAATTGGGATGCATACGGCGAACATTTCAGGGGGGAAAACGTAATTATTTTCTATAATTGCCAACAACTCTACCACAAAGTACTGTAAAGTTGTGCTGGAAGAGGGCACATCATCAAAACCATATACCCGTAAAATCTTTACAGTCTAGCGCCATTATTCTTTGAAAAGACGGAAGATAACGTTCTTTTACCATTCTGAAACTGCAACAATTATTAACCTCTTGTCATTCCACCATTTCTATTTATTCAACAGCTTTATTGCATGTTTTTCTGATGTTGCTCAATTCTTATTGTAATAATTTATGGCAACTGTTCCTTTGGGTTATTTGAGTGCATATCTGAACATAATGGGTTTTATTACCATGATTTGTCTGTAATCTGTGGCTTCCCAGTCCTGTTTCAGTTGCTGACTTTGTAGTGTTTGAGAACATGTCTATTTTTTGGAATATACTGGAACTGATTATCAACTATTTTAGCTCAATGTAATATAATTCTGTCACATGGATCTGCTGCTCTGTAAGCCATAAAAAGTGACGTTGATTGCTTCATTTACAAAATTATTGCTTTGTTTTCATTTAAAGATTCGCCTGAATGATAATTTGGGAAAGCTGTCTCGCATCCTGGAGACTGACCATTTTGCCCTCGTGGTACACGAACAGATTCAGTGTAAGTACAATATTATCACAAACATGCTGTCATTGTCAAGAAAAGCATGTACCTGTAGGCTTTCAAGGACGTAGTGCAAACGTGATGCAGCCCCACACATTTTAATAGGTTTTCCTCAAGGCCCCCTCAAATGTATCTTAAATGTATATCTGTCTCTTGGTATTTTTATTTTGATCTCGTATACATTTTGCCGTCATATGGAACTTTATATTACAACTTTATATTGTAGATTGACATTTGGAACTGCCTTGATGACTTTTCTTTCACTGTTCATTCTCCAGACTTGACTGACGGCTCTGCAAGTCTGAAGCAGATGGTGTTTGGGGTGGTGACGGCCGTTGACCTGCTCAACTTTGTCACTGGACGGGAAAGGAGGGAGCGATCCATGTCTGAATCCACCGACGAGCTGAACTGAAACTGTGATAAACATTGCCAAGAGAGAGAATTTGCTTTTACCAACTCTTCTAAAAATACAATTATAAACATTTTGTTTTGTGCATGTAAGTCTTAAGAAATAATCAGCCAAAAAATTCAGAGTGTTTACCATCTGTGACACTAGATTACGTTTTTTTGCTTTTAGGCCTGAGTGGGTATTTCAAAGTATGCTGGGTTTTTGTACTTTTTTCCTTGTAAGTCTTGAATAGAAGCCTCTGTGTTTCTACTTTGTCTTGGACATTCACAACTGTGGCTTTTTGTTATAATTGAACATGAAAAGCATTTGATAAGAGTAGACAGACAGTTACTGTACAAAAACACATTCGTAAACAGTACTGCTTATTTTCTGCTGCTTTTTCATTTCAGCTTGTTTACACATTAACAAACTACAGGCAGAATGCCATATGTAATTTGTCAGTGCCATGTCTGTACTCTGTAAAGTGGTCTTGAGTATTTAAGCAGTTTTTGAGAAATATTTTCTATTCTCATTTTTTTTCTTCTTCAATGATTGTGTATGATTACATTAAAAGAAGTAAGACTTTTGTCTTGTCTGCCATCACTAGAGGTGACATGGCCCCTAGCAGATATTCCTTTTAAACAGCAAAAAAATTTTGATTACGGTAGTCACATGATATAGAATTGCGAAAAAGACGTGACAATAATATCTAAATACTGTAAAAGGACAATGCGATAACGAAAGCAGATCATATTAATCGTTGTTTGTAATATTGGGGGGGGCGAGATAAGGCGAATTCTTTGACCGAATTTCATTTTTCTCGATTTTACGCGACGAAATCTGAGCGTAAAAGCCGCGAGCGGTGTTTGTGTTTACCAAGTGAACTCTTGCCATCTAATTAGGCTTGATTATATGCAGTCTAAATAAAGACCGCCACGCTCGCCTCGCTACGGGGCACGCTGTACAGAAAATGAAGCGAACCCCGCGGTGTCGTCCAATCAGCGACGTCAATGCAAGCGTATGTATGTGTTGTGTTGTCGCTGCTACGAGGAAGGCTCGACAGGCAGTATGGCGGAGGGAGATGGTGTGTACGAGTTAGAGGAGCTTGAAAATCACTTACAGACTTTGTTGAGCCGCTATTCCAGCGATGACTTGCGAGTGGATTGTAGGCCGTTCTGCTCCGACTTTTGCAAGGTAAGGGCCTGAACCTGGAGTTGGTGACAAGTTTTTTTTTGTCGAAGATAAGAGCAAATGCTGTATGTTAGCCTACTCCCCTCCCCCAGAATTGGCCGATACGCTGTTAGCATTAGCTGTTGCCTCGGTAGCGTTTGACGTTTAAGTCTTTGTCGCTGTAAAAACAAATTGCATCCGCTAACGCATGTGAAATAACGCATTTTATATGACATTTTCGCTTTTAGTCGGCCCTTTTGAAGTCCCCAGGTGTCATATTTGTGATACTTTGTTACTGTGACTGTATACTTAATAAGCTAACTTGGCTATTCCATCCGATAGCTGCCCAGTTAGCCTCAAATTTACCCACAATTTAGCCAGAATGACGGACTAAGAACTTTCTGCCCGCTTTTCAACGGTTTTGGCAGTCAATACACGTGTATATGATTAAGTTGCACCCATAAACTGCAGTGCAATTTGTATGTTTAGTAACCAAGTAACAACTTTTATATGCGGATAGCTGATAACATTTTGATTCCCGAGTCGCGACCTTTAACTCGGACTCGGCTGCTGTAACATTAAATTGTCAGTTGCATAAAATAATTAAAACGCACCACAGCGTGCATTGAGTCATAATATCGGTTTCCTGGAGCTGCATGGGTTACTTGTGCAGGATTATTGGCTGTATTCGGCAGCTAACCCATCTGAAACATTTCAGCCAAGCTTGAACTTTCTGTTTGTACTCTGTGAGATGATTAGATCTACGGCTAAGGCGCCTCTTCGGTGTTTTGAATTAAATGACAAGAATAAATAACTTGTGAGGCTTCTGGACTTGTTGAAGTTCTACTTTAAATGGTTGCACTGATTGGACCACACGGTAATGACATCATCATTGTTGACGGTACCGTTCCATAGGGGCTCGGTGGCGTGGATCTGCACCGTTAGAGGGCATTATTCCTCCCCCTGTCTTTGGGTCTGGGTAATATCTCATTACTTTGGATCTCTTCCATATGTTTGCCATACGTTTACATGGATGCTTCCATGCTACACACACAGCTTAAGTGATTTCGCCGTAACTTATGATCTACCTATTTATGTAAGATTTTTCAATTTTATGGAAATCAGGTTGGTCGTACTAAATATTCCCAAAATGATCATAAAATATTTATTGAGACCTCGGCAATGAGTTCATTAAAAGGAGAACCCAAAAATATGGAGAGGCAGACGGGGCTGATTTGACCCAAGAGGACAACGGGTCGAGATAAAAGTTGAATACGAGGCTAATTGTTATTTTGAAAAATTGTTTTAAAATCTGTTAGTTAAAATGCGATCTTTTTTCTGACTTGCCACTGAATGCCCAAATTTCAGAGCAATGGGATCAGAAGATCATTTGGGTTTCCAACTTCAAATTGTAACCTATGCATCTTGTTTTCAAAAACATATGGTATGATATGACTGTCAGTTCGTTCAGGAATGCAGTTCTTGTATAGATATTGATGCAGGCCTTCGTCCATATTTTGATTAGCAAGATTATAACATTACTCAGTATATAACTTGGCAACAAATGTATAAATAAAACTCCATATATCAATATATCTGCACTAATAAATGTCTAGCCTCGAAATAATTGCCAAAGAAGGCATTAAAATGATGATTTCTCATCATGAGATTCCAACACTAACTTAAAACAAGTGAATTTAAACTGACTTTAAACCTGTTATTATATTAATGAGGATTATAATATAATCTCTACCTGCAGGCTTGTCTTTGACTTTATTAATCCCCCTATTCTTCGTGCAGGTGGTGGAGGAGTTTGCTGCTCGCTGGCAAGTCCCGTTGCCTCAGCTCAGGATCTTGAAAATAGCCCTGTGCTTTTTCGCACAGGCTTCCCCTGCATTTACATTAAACTGTGACATTGTACATCAAACAATTAGCAGTCTGGCCTTGTAAGTATATGTATATATATATATATATATATTCCTCAATGATGATACTTTCCTTTTCATAAGAAATATGACTTTAAAGGTAAAATCATGCTGCATTTTAAAGACAGAACACAAATGGTTTTCAATGTTTCCACAGGAGTGTTTTTGAATTGCTGCTGTTCTTTGACCAGAAGGACTTGCATCAGGAACCACTTAAACAATTTACTGTTGCATTCCAGGTGAGAGTGAAGTGCAGTTCATCGTCCTGGTAGACGAGTGTACAGATATTTCTTCAATACCTAAATAAACTACACCTGTATATGTACAATAACAAATACAATATAATGGAGCTATTTCTCTGATATTCCTCTTTCAGGAATGTAATCTGGCCCTTGCGAGGCATCAGAATGTTCATTTGCTTCAGGTGGAACGTTTAATATGCGAGGGCGGCCCTTGGGCCTGCCCACTCTTAAAGGCAATCTTGAGTGATTCCAGTTTACCTCAGAATGAAGGTTGGTATTATTCAAGGCATAATACTCATGTCTTTTACATTTATCATGTCACTGTTTTGTCGTCTTCAACTAATTGTTCAGATTTTTAAGTCGAAAAAAAACATTTTGTTTTCAGCCTCTGTGGTAACAAGTTAAATTGAAAAATGCCTTTTCCCCCCCTCCTTTCCTTGCACCATATTCCCTAGTGGATGGCTTCATTAGCTCTGAGCTGCCTGTCTTATTTGAGCTTCGGGTGCGGTACCTCTTATCCTGTGAGCGGGTCAGTGAGGCTATGGCCCTGGCCAAGTGTTGTGCTTGGCATCCCACAGCAGGACAACATTTGTTCTTCCTCCAGGTCTACCTCTCATGGCTTTTAAAAACATCACAGCATGACATCCTGCACAAGGAAGTAGGTCTTCTGTTATTTTGTTTCTGTCAAAAACCCCAAATTATCTTTGTTTTCTGGATAACTTAATGGTTGCAATTTTTAGGTGGCTGGCTTGGATGGTAAAGATGCTGTTTACATCATCTGTAGTTTGGAATATGAGGAGCAGGATGAGTTGCTCTTGGCCCTCAGTCGAGTCTTCCTCTCCCAGCAGCTCTGCAGGGGTGACATGCACTGTTTGTGGTAAGCAAATCTAAATTCAGAGGGAGGGTTTTCACCTACAACACATTTTGGCCTGTAACCCGGATGCAGAGCCATATTGGAGGTACTCGGATGTAAACACTGTGCTGGATATATGTCCCGAATCACTGAAAAGCTCCTCAAAATGCATTGTCAATGCAAATGCTTACGGTGAAGGACTCAGTCAGCAGGGAACTGCACAAATTTTGGAAAAGTTATATTTTATTGCTGTGCGTCATCATGCAATACTCGAATCTACTTCAGGACGTCTGCCTTGTTTACCTTTCCGAGTATCTTCAATATGGCATCTGCTGGATTGAAGGGCTGATAAAACCCTCTGAGTAGTCATTATCTGTTGTCTATGCAGTTGTTCATCATTCACTGAGGATGCTTGTTTTTATGTTTCAGTGATCTTGTTTTAATTTGGAGTACGTTTCATCATCGATTGAAAACACCTAAGAAAGTTCTTCTGGATGAGATTCACCTGCTGATGCAGTCTGCCACCAATGTCAACTCAATATTCCCCTTCATTAAAGCCGTTCTGCAAGAAGTGAGGCAGAAATCTAAACGAGAATTTTTTTTTTTACTCTTTTGGATGTTATAAATATTTTATTTTGCTTTATTCAGGCTGGTGATGATGGAATCCAGTTTTGTGTGGAGCTTTGTGCTAATGGCCTACAGTCTTGCCTTCCTTGTGACATTATCACCAAGTCCCTCATCTACAAAACTATTGCTAGCCTGCTACCAAATGACCTGGAGGTCTGCCGGGCATGTGCTCTTCTCGTCTTCTTCCTGGAACGCACCGTTGAAGCCTACAAGACCGCATACCTTCTTTACATGCACCCAGATCAAGATTACCATGTGGACCACAGCCCTATTAGAAACCACATTCGCTTTGAAATGCTACAGGTAGAGAACATTTTAAACTGATGTTAAAACTGGTCATGCACCAAGAATTAAGCCACTAAAATGTTTCTGCTGAAAAACACTTTTATCGCCAAAACAACAGGCAGACAGGATGTTGTGAGGGTGCAGCCAGCGCGCCGTCACAAATATATTTTTTGGTTTTAGGACAACCAGTTCGCACTCATTTTTCAGCACATTCTCATTGTCGTTACACCTACGGTGGCAGTATATATCGTAAATGCACTTTTTATGGTATAAATATGTCTGAAAACAAGTCCAGAAGTGGTCTGAACAACTTTAAGTTATGTCATATTAACCTGTCTCGATATTAAAGTAGCTGGAAGTGCAGCTGGTTGGATTCTTAGCCTAAGAGCTAACAATTTAAGCTAATGCTGGCTGTATGTGTGCCCGCTCACCTTTCCCCTGGCAATCTACAACCAACAACTTATTCCAGTTCTGTGGGAAACACTGAATCAGAATCCATCGTGTTTCAATTTCGGTTTCGGCCTTGATTTCTTCCATTTCAGTTTCGGCCAAGAATCCTTTTGATGTATCCCTAATTCGAACTGATTAGGTGTATGAGCTTCTGATACCAACATTTTTCTTGGTCTCTGCGCAGGTCTTGAAGAAGGATCTGCATTTTGATCCAGAGTTTTGGAATCTAATTGCGTTGAGGACCAACTGTTTAAAGCTGTTGAGTGAAAAAGTGGTGAGTTCTGCCCTCGAGGAAATCATGGAGGACAAATGGATCCTTAACTACTGCAGCAAGGAAACGGCTCCAGCATCGAGCAAACCAAGATGTCAAAAAGGAAACAGAGGGGCTCGCTCGACACAGAGACGCTATCGCACAGGGGACAGGCTGAAAGAGGATCTTGCTATTCCATCCAAACGATTAAGGTTGGGTCCAGGGAAAACACTGTTTAATGTGGACCGTACTGTGAAAAGGAAAAACACCCAAGCATCAAGAACTGTAAAGGGTAGAACAGCCGAACCGCTTAGGCGTTCATTTTGGCAGCTCGACGGATTAAAGGACAGCAGGGGTTATGAAGATCGACGCATCACACGACTCTCGGAGAAGAACCCACCAAAACGAAGGATTAGAACACCCAAGTGGCTTCTGGAAGACTCAGGGACTCTTGAAAAGAATAAGTCTAGAAAAAAGATCAAGAAACATGGATTGAAACATCAAAAGAACCTCGAGGTCTCTACAGAGAAGAGTTCTGAAGCCATTCAGATAAAAAACAATGCAAAACACAAACCTAACACGAACTGTGAGTCACTGACGAGGGAAGCAAGCGGTAAACACCAGAAGGGATCATCTGCGGACAGCCTTAGGCCAGCTTCTCCACAAGTGATTCTGGAGCTCTCCCTACCAGACAATGAACTCTTTGGCACATTTAGTGAGGACACTTGCAACAGACAGAGAGGGCTTCCCCAAGTTCTGTTTTACAAGCCCACGATGAAGCGTCCGACCACATCACAACCTGTCAAGACGGTTCACCGCAAAGAAGTTATCCTTAGAACAAGGGACCTGACTATGTTTGTGCAACAGCTCCATTGTTACACTCGACGGCTGAAAGGAAAAGGCACTGGAACAAGTGTGCAGGGGTCTGTATCTAAAATCACACGCTCCTCTGTGCAAGGAATGCCTTCCAAGGGGACTGAGAAAAACGGGAGTAGTGATGCTACCCTAGAAGATAAGGATGTGTTTGTTTCCCCCCCACCCAAAGCAGAAGAGGCTGAGGAGTGTTCAGTTTTAGAAAAAGCACAAACTATAGAGGCAGGTTCTCCAAAGAGCGGTAGAGAGCCGTTCAAGAGCAGAGGAGCTGATGATTTGCAGTCAGAATCTCAAGTTTTAGATGTCAGCACAGACCACATTTTGCAAACCAATACAAGCAAGCACAGAGAGTTTGCCACCCAGTTGAAAGTGGCCAGTGCACTGCAGAGGGCAGCAGAAGACAAGCTAACAGAAGCCCCGGCGTTGGAGAAGGGCAGACACGGTCAAACAAAAGAGCCTTGCGAAGTGTCGGCAGTCGAGATGAAAGTCACCTTTGCTTCGCAGACGCCAACCGCAGGCAAGTTGTTGGAATCCTCCGTTTTAGACAAGGTCTCGAAAATCCCACCTTCGGCTGATGTTTCTGCTGTAGGCCGGAGTCCAGTTGAGGACAACCCTGTGATCAGCAGCACTGCCGGTGCTATTTCCATGCATGCGCTCACTCAAAGTTCTGTCCTTAAAAATGAGCGACGGCCTGAACCAAGCCCTCTGCCCTCTCAGATTAACCTTGGTTGTCCAGAGACGGCCACCAAGGTCAACAACAGTATTTCTTCAACTGTCACTTCAGCCAAACTCTCAGATGGACAAAGCGCATCTACAACGGATGCAAGTGCACCAGACAAAGGTTCCACTGTAACCCCTCCAGGTTCAGACAGTATAAATGACATGTCTGATTTTACAGAAATGGTTTCAAAGCAGCCGCCGCCAGATATTTCAGGGGACTTCATACATGAAAAAAGACCTAATTTTCTCCACAAATCCCACAATTCCTTCAGCTGTTCTTTTCCTGAACAGAGAATTTCTGCAGTTGATGATACTCAGGAGAAAAATGAAGACTCTGATGATTTCGATGCAGAATCGTCTATGAACACGGAACCAGTTGAATCAGAGGAATCCAGGTTGGAATTCTGTTGTACCTTCTGCAAGAAGGTCTTCAATGGAAGTCGAGTTGTAGCACATGCAATGTTCCATTTTCGTAAGGATGAGTGCATGTTCTGTGGGACAATGTTTAAAGACGACCTGCTGGCCATGATGCACCTGTCCGACCATATAGAGAAACTTAAGAAAAGCAAAGAATTTGCTGGGAATAAAGTTCAAGAAAAACAGCTTTGTGACACCAAAGATGATCCTACGTCAAACTCCCCTGCCAAAGCCAATACCAACAGTTCTGGAAGTCGTTGCCGTGGGAGACCAAGAAAATGTGCTATTGGTCCTAAACAAATGAGCCTCAGAGAGTCAGGCACCCAAGGAACCAGGAAGTTGAGATCCAGTATTGAGACACCGGTTGCTCCATGTGGACAGGGAAAGCAAGCAAATGAATTAAAGAATCTTAATATGAGGACTCCTGGTCCCAAGATTAATGGGAATGTTGCCAAAAATACAGTGCTGGAGAGGCTGAAAATGGTCATCCTTAATTCTAAAGCTAAGCAGCCACGTCCTCAGAAAGGTGAGGGAGCAAAGAAACAACAGGGAAGCCTGTCTTCTGATCAACAAACGGTGATGGAAATGCAGCATGTCCCAAAGACGACCTCAAAACACAACAGTAGAGTTGTTCAGGACAAAAACGTGGCGCCACAGCAGAAAGTTTTCTGTCCAGTGGAAGGATGCACTTGGGCTTTGGTCCTGTCAAAGAACAGAGTTGCTCTCTTATATCACGCTCTTGAAGAGCACTGTGGGGACATTAGACCATTGAAACTAGCTTTTCGCATCGGAAATGGGAAATGTAGTATTTGCATGAGGGTTTTGTGGAGTTTTGAACACTTTCAACACCACGTTGAAAGACACAGACTCACTCCACGACACCCTTGTCTTCATCAAGGTTGTACTGAAAGATTCAAAACAGGAATGGAAATGAGACGCCACACCAGAAAACACAGTCCACTGCAGGCAGTGTGCTGCCTCCCTGGTTGCTCTAAACTATTTATTTGTCTCTGGGCATTAAATCTTCATGAAAGAGAACACTATTCTGCAAAATCTGTAAAACCAGACAAGAATTCAAATAAGCAAACAAGTGACAAATCTAACATCCCATCTGAAAAGACTCAACGGGATCCTTGTAACGGATCTGATGCTGTGGATGAGGCCGTCTGCGTGCCTCGGCATTCCAGAGGAGAACCCGTGTCCAGTTTATCAACAGAAAAGCATAAACTGGGAGAGGCTTTGCCAAAGCGCGATGTCTTAAAGAATCTTAGTAACAAGGAAACCTCTGAACAGCCTGCAGGCCCCAATCTGAGATTAAGACGAGACTCTAACATTCATATTGCATCTCAGAAATACAGAGCATTACTCAAGAACAAATTTTCTTCATTTTTTAAACGCAAAATGAAGGAGAGGCAAAGGTTGAAGAGGCGGCTGAAAATTAATAAAACTCTCCAAAAAAGAGGACGGCCCACAAAGTTAATGCAAGTTGGGAGGACAATGAAGGACAAAACTACAGAAACTTCAAAAGAGCGTTCTGAGCCGAAGAAATCCGCGAACAAAAGGTTTAAGAAGAATCCTATCAAACAAAATGGAGTTCCACAGAACACTTCGGCATCATTAGAAAGGAGATACCTCAGTTCATCTTCACGGTTGAGCAAATCAAAGAGGCCGACTGTTGAGTCTACTCACCTGAATTTAGTAGCAGCCCAGATGGCAGAAGAAGGAAATGTGAAAGATGTGGATGAACAGGCAGAAAACAAAGATTCTACACACAAACTCTGTCATGACTTGTTGTTAAATGATGCCTCAGGAGAGCAAACTGAGAAGATCACAGGAGAAAAGTCCCAAAAATTACGTTTTACAAAAAAAAGGAGCAACAAAAACAAGCAAACTGTTTCAGAGTCCAAGAAAAATAACGAGCGAAAAACACATTCTCATCTAAGCAACCCAAAAACAAAGCTTGGAAGCAAAGCTTGTTCAAAGTCAGTCAAAAGTTCAGGAGTTCACCATGATGAAGATAAAGCAGATGAGGAAGATGGCACCAAACCAGCAACATTTAACCCTGGGTCAGACAGCTGCGGTACCTCTCTCACTGCTCTCCCAGCTAACAGTTTAAATGAAGGGGTTCCTCTGGCTCCAGCCAGAGACGAGAACAGGAAGGAAGAAACAACGTTGGAAACATCTGAATCTTGTGTCAAAACATCCGACTCAACCAATGTTGGTGAAAAGCACAATGTACCTGATGGCGGTGGGGCACAAGCTGCCACGGACACAGCCCACGGTGCTCAGGAAATGGTGTCGGAGCGCTCCCGGGTAGAGGGGGGAACACTTTCATCCCCAGTTTTGGAGTCTGGAGCCAAGTCCCGCAGTTACTCTGTGAAAATAAATGGACAAGTGGCACCCGGAAACTCTTCAGTGTGTATAGAAACTCTAGCCGAGTATGGTAAGAAACCATACAAGCGTTTGCCACCGACAGCTTACCTGGATGAGAGATACACCACCATGCCAAAACGAAGAAAGGAAATGACGTTTTCCCCCTCATCAGAGAGAATTCCGGTGAAGGAGGAGGTGGGAGCACCTCTGCAGAGACAGCGCTGTGCCAATTGTTTTGTTACTTTCAGCAGTACAGATGAACTGCAGGCCCATCTCCAGCTGCAGAAGTGCTCAAATCTCTTTGGATTTGACTCTGATGATGAGGGTGAGTCATGATTTTTCAACAATGCATTTTCCAATGGTATCTTTCACGAGTTGATTTGTGCCTGTGTCCTCCAGTTTGAACTACAATGGGCCTGTACTGGCTGTTCTCTTTCAGGCAACAGTTAAATTATTGGCATCAAGTCCGAATGACATGAACTTTTGGACTGACAGACAGGACCGTGAACCTGGATGGATCGTACCTGAACAGGTTGGCAGTGTCTGGATATCTTCTTCACTGCTGTGCACTGTGGAGAAGCTGAAAGTGAACCTATAAAAAGGGGCTCGAGTAGACCAGTGACCTAAATACCAGTGGTTCACAGCTTGTACTGAAGTGCCTGTGCTGGAAACTTTGTGTTGCTTCCAGGTTTGATGATAAGACATTGCGGTTTAAGGCTGGACTCCTGAAAGCTGTGAAGGGGAAAATGGTATATTCGATGAAAAGGCTCCTCTATCGTAAACAATGATACATATTTTTCACAGCAGTAAGCCATACAATGCCATTGTTTGCTTTTTGCACTGAGACATTTCCATTTTCTTTTTGCTCGTACTCGAAAGGGATGAGATTGTATAATGGAAAGGAGTCATTTTCATCTGTTTGTTGTATGTTAACATTGTAATATTATTTTTAATTTAGACCAAGTCTAACATTTGAACTGTAAGTTGGCTGTATCACCTTTAGAAATTTCTAAAATTTTAATTCTTTAAAGACTAATTGCATTTCCGCAGATCTCTGGGGGCTCGAGTGCTCCGTGCTTGTTGTAATGATGTATAACCAGTAGGGGTCAGTGTGAACCACATGATTTTGCAGGCACCGCTTTTCTACAAACAAAGCTCCACTTTAATTTTTGTCTCCATGGGCTAAAATGGCTTCTCTTCCAGCCTCGTCCCTTAGTTCCCTTTGGCAGTATCAGTCACAGGATGTTAATGATGATCATTTATCCATTTGTTGCCTCAGGAGCAGCTGACATTCTTTTAGTCAGATTTTATCTGTTGTATTACCTTAGAGACATTGTGATTTCTATTTTGAAGGTGTTTTTCGATATCATATTTTAAGCATCGGAATTCTCACTGAATCTACTACAGCAAATAAGTGTTATGCGAAGGACACACCGGTCTCTTTCTCTCAAGCAGCAGGTTATATTTATTTATGTTTTATTTTCTATCTTTTGTAAATATTTGAAGAAACTAATGGCTTATTATATAAGGGTGCGTTGGAGGTGGGTTTATATTTTATTCCTGAAAATAAAACATTTCCATTGGCATTTATTTTGACATTTTACTGAAAATAGTTCTCTTTTTTTTCCCCTTTTATGCTCATTTTAAATCTGTTTTGCTAACAATATGTAAATATCACGGTTATCTTGAAATGAGTGAGGGATGGGGACGACTGTCACACCACGCCACACATACCAAAATAGTCAGGTTGGTGGTGTCGGTGGTATCGTGTGAGTCGATGTGGGCCGGTACTGGCAGGATTATGAAGCCATTAAAGAATGAAATGAGTTAATCGTGCGGATTGATCAGCCAGACATGTTGAGGCTGTTCAAAAGAGACCAGACACAAACAACCATCTTTGTTTTTCATTTATCTTAGTCAGGCGGACGGCAGGCTCATTTGGTGTTAATCAGGTACAGTGAACTAAACATTCTGAAAAATATTTATTTTATCAAAACTTCAGAATTATATATCAACAAAGGAATTCTTTATCGATGCCACAGTCGGTCATTTGCAGACTCGTTGATAAAATGAGTTTATAAAGTAAATTATTTCCACTGCAGAGGCAACACATGATTTCAGCTCCCCATAATTACGCCACCATCACTGTTTAGCCACCATTTTGTCTTATATACATTATCTTACATCTGCACAATGATTCTGTATTACAATTGAAATACAATTAAAATCCATAAGGTTAAATTAAGTAGAGATTGCATAAGTGTATGCGCATGTTACTGAACATCAGTTGCAGTTGAATTCAGTCATGTGGAAGTAGAATTTTTTTTTTTTTTTTAACGGAGCGTATAATAACAGTTTTGGAATCTTAATTTTTTTGTCACACTGTTGAACTCTTTTTTTTTTTTAAATTATGATTATAAATTTGAAACTAAGCAACCACGGTCTGTTTCATCCTACACTTCACGGGCACATTACTCATTTCTGTAAAAGGTCTTCACCCCATTGCTTTTATCACAAAAGGCAAACGGGGCGTCTGTTTTTATTTTATTCCTCCTTCCGTCTTGGACATGCGGTGTTGCCTGCGGCAACCTGACAGAACGGCGCTGTGTTTCAACATGTTGTGGCAGAGATGAATGCCGCCTCATCCGTCCCACCTCGCTGTCATGCCTTATAGTTTCCAGCTATGAGTGAGTACTCCTGGGATCCCACACAAGTCTCTCTGTTTCGGTTTTTGGGGTTTTTGGGGTTTTCTTGCTCCATGCGTGTCACTTGTCTGGTGTGGCTGGTGTCAGAGCGAATACAGCACTAATAAAACCCCCTCAGCTTGCTGTAATCCATGACATGTACTCCTTTTCAGTTTTGTTCTCCTCCCTTGTTTTTAGCTCTGTGAGATCACGTTGAATGGTCATAAATTATGTCCTGGTTTTTCTTTTTTCTGTATATGCTGATGACGAGTTAATTCCACCCAGGCCTCATGTAGTTGGGGATGCACTGGCAGACTTGGGGGCTGTAGTAAAAATCAGTCTGGCACACTGGCCTGTGGTTCCTGCAAGGCAATTTGTAGCAGCTAAACATGGAGGGAAGGAAGGAGGAGAGACACAGGATAGATTAGATTCTATACAGTCATTGACATAACATTTTTTACTTTGGGTTGTGGGTATTAAAAATGGTTTCTCTGTGTGCGGAAAAAAGACAAATGATCAGATCCAGAGGAAGAAAATGGCTAAAGTAACTCTGGAATTTCTCCTTCAAAAATCAAAGTGATGTGTGGTCTTTCTCATACCACCTCCTGTGACCAAATGTTGAAACAGATATAAAACAAATATACATAATAGACAAAAGAGCACAAGCGTGCATAGTTGAATGAGAAAGTCCTGAAATGCTTTATCTTTTATGGATGAGCTGGAACTGTCTGCTGCATCGTGAATCCATTTAAAAAATGCTAGATCCTTTTGCTTTCTTATCCCAGTTTGACGTGAAACTAGGATTTAAAAGCTTGCAACATGGAGAGGTTTAATCTTTTAGCTCATTAAAACATCAAATAATAGGAGTCTAAAAGCTTTTACAGTTGTCAAGGTAAAGCTATGTATTCCCACACTGGCTGTAGACTCTGCAACAGAGAACTGGGTAAATTGTCAATGTTTTGTTCATTTGATGGCTCTTTATCAAAGGAAGATGGAGTCTGAAAAATATTTTGGCAACAGATCTATCTATCTGGATTCAGACATGAAATGGAAACCTCTTCCAGTTCCATTTAACAATCCAGTTGATGCTTCATTAGACCTTGATGGATTACAATGACCTGGTGAATGAGAAGATCATTGAGACCGAGATTGTTTTGAGAGGCTTCAGAAAGTGAATAACCTCCTGCCTGCCGCCCTCACCTGTCCTCGTAATGAGGACAAAAATACTTGAATATTCTTACTTTATTGTCTGATAGAGGGGAACGGGTTGAATGTCCCATTGCCAGATTATATACTTCTATTTATGTTATATTCTCAAACCCTTGATTCTCGAGGGGATGCAGGTGACTGATATAACAATCATCAGTTGTCGTTTTTGTGGTAGAACACAGTTAGTTGTTGTTCCAAACATTAATTTGTTAGAATTTGTTAATTGATGAAACATTTTAGAGAAATTAGGGGTAGGGTTCTCTGCAGACTCGGAGGCAGCAGTTTCAGGACACGTCTCGGGCCCTCTGGTTTTCCCATCGGCCCCTTTGTGAATCGACGACACCCTGCATACGGTCCTGCTGGGACTTTGTTGAACAAGTGCAATATCAAAAACGTGAGTACTCGTGTTATTTGAAAGCAACAGCATGCTGTCTGTACTCGGTGACCATGATGAATGTAGCCTGCAGGACAAACAGATAACGCGCGGTTATGCATGTTTAAGAGTCTGTTGTTTTTAAAGTTTTACTGAGGGCCTCTCCTCAGACAATGGTTGGTGACAGTCGCCCACTCATAGTCCTGGGAACCTAATTGTTATTTAACATTTAAAGATCTATAAGAAGGCATTTGTTCAGATTCTGGGTAAGAGGGAAATCAGTAAAATAGTGCAAAACTGCCACATCCCTGAACCACAACTTAATCAAAAGTCTCAAGTGTCCAGTTTTAACAATCATACTACTTTTTTCTCTCTTTTAAACATGCATATAACAGGACATAAAGACAACGCTGAGCAAGATTAGAGCTCATTTGGACTTGTATTTCAACAGGGCAGTCTTCCTTGCAGGTAAATATCAAAAACATTGACTTTTATGTTATTTCAATGTTTCTGTGCATTAAGAGCCTGAATGAAATCACCACTTTCACTGGAACAATCAACATCTGCAAATAAAACTGATAAAGACATGAACTGATGAGCTGAAAAGCCCACTGTCTTCTTTTTGACTACAGGTGCAGTCTGAAAACCAGTCCCCTGGGAGTGCTAGGACCTTGTTGGTTAATCTGGCACCTCAAGCTCCTTTAAGACTGATGCTGCAATGCCGTCCACAGCTTTAAACGTGAGGAGCAGTAACTTAAATTCAGCTCTAATGTGAACTGAGAGCCAAAAGTGAGACCAATACTGGTGAGGTGCGATATATTTCTTTGACCCAGTCAGAATGTGGGCAACTGCATTGTGGACCATTTGTAAACTATAAAAATTCTTCTTAGGCAGACCTGACAGGATTTTTTTTTTAGAGCATTCCAGTCTAGAAATCACAAAAGAAATGGACAGGAACTTTAGAAACCTTAAATGTAATACTGAGCACTCCACATTTTAAAAATGTGTGGCAGCAATATGCTTCCATAAAGTAAAACCTTTAATAATGAATCACAGTTCTGCAGTATGTATGCAGACCAGGAAGCAGGCTGTCTTTCCAGGTGGCGCTGTTGTGAAAATCAGAGGGGACTAGAACTCATTAAACTGTGGTCCTGAGCTGCTGATGTCCAGGTCTGCAGACAGATACTTTTGGGAAATTCGCAAATCTAAAGAGACTGGTGCTGCCCAGTGGGGTCAGTGGTCAGTGGTCAGGTGGTCACAACCACTGCGGGTGCTGAAGAAACTGGTCATGACCGATGGTCCTGGCCAACTGCCTGTTGTCTGAACAGTTTCTTAATGGTCTTGGCAGTAATTACTGGTCTGTGCCACGGAGCACCTGGTCATGACCACTGAAAGTCTGGTCAGGACTACTGTGACACTAGTCAGGAGCCTGCATAATCAATACAGAAACTTTTTTTTTTTTTCTGAACCACCTTCTTTTGTTTCATGGGGAAGGTGCTGAACGTCCAGCTGCATATGGGCGTAGGTAGGGTACACCCCTGGATGAGTTACCAGCGCATCCCAAGGCCCTATGTGAGCATTTGGGCGTTCAGTACCTTGCTCAAGGGTACCTCAGCAGTGATCTGAAGGTGTTCTGGCTCATTCCTCTACTATCAGAGCACCTCCCGTGTTTTGTCTACACTTCCCAAACCTCCCACATGAATGCTAGCTTGTGTTGACACGGCCTCGAGGCCAGAACAGCTGGTCAGCAAGGCCGATTTCTCTGGATGGGCTGAATCCTTTTAATCAAACCATCCTCTCTTGCACAAGTTGTGTAATACCTCATCGAGGGAGAAGAACATCTTCACCGGCAGTGAAATATTTTACTCATTTGGATACCGGAGAGCAAGAGTGCTTTTTAAATAGATGAATAAAATAGACATTCATAGACAAAAGATGATGATTTCACATTCATTTATCTCAACACAGTGACAAAGGGTAACAGCATGTTTAGAATATAAATTACTACAAAGACCACTAGACTGTCCAGACAATAATCACTCGGCAAGGACCACAGGACGGACCACTGTATTTAGCACCCCTGGTGGCACTGATCACTGGTCCGTGCCACCGTGCCATTGGCCAATACCAGTCTCTTCAAGGCCTCTAATGGTTGTGACGGCTGATCAGTGCCAGACTTCCAACCCCCTCTCAACAACACACAGATAAAGTCTGCCTTTGTGTTTGTTTTTTGGCCTGTCACTCTGTCTTTTTCAGCTTGCTGTCATCAAGCCCCACCCCCCAAAAAACAAACAAAAAAATAAAACGCCCCTTTCTGTGGAAGACCTCACAGGTCAGAGAGAGTTGGGTCTCTTGTATCCTGGCTGTGGGAACCACCAGACATGCAAAAAGCAAACATGCAGCTGAGACTGTGAACAAATATTTGTGAACCCTGCATCCTAAAAAGGTCATGTGGAAAAATGTTCACGAAAGGAAATGTTTTTGGGGGGTTTGGAATGTTTGACATGGCCATTAAGTTCATTTGCTTTCTTCCATGTTCTTAACCACATACTGAAAAGTTTGAACTGCCCCCTTGACAAAGTCTACCTTACCAGTGATCTGTCATGCTGCAACTATAAAGTTTAGTTTTGGAATGAACCAACTAGCAAAACTATATCCCAAATAAAATAAGAAATAAAAGCAAAGTTTTTTAAGGGACTTACTAGACTTACTAGACTTACTTTGAAATTTAGTTTTACTACAATGATTCATAAAATGGAATGACAACAACGTGGCTTTAGTCATGAATCATCTCGCAAGTCCATAGTATGACAAACTGCATCTACCTGCAAGTGTTGCGGTTGAACTTCTTGCCCTGCCGCAGACACGACTGTAAACTCTCTCTACACTGACACGTGCAGGTGTCGGGGTTGAGGGGTTGATTCCGCGGACACTGTGCAGCACATACACAGCCGCAGAGCTCCTCATCCCATCGCTGGCCTGTGGGACACAACCTACCCTCACCTTGACCTTCACACTGGCATTCACCTAATTAAAACAGAGAGAGAGAATCAGATATTCTCATTCACATGCTTCCTTTCTTATTGTACTAAATGTCTGACATGTTGCTCACATAGTTGCACACACTCCCCCAGTATGAGATCAAATCTTTATCAATTTAAATAAGAATTTTTTAAATATCTGAAGTCTTTCTTACAGGTTGTGTGGTCCAGTTTCCAGCCTGGGCCACAGCTGTCTTCGGTGAGTCCGTTTCGACAGACACACTCGCAAGTGGTTTCATCCATAACCCTGTTGGGACCACAGAGAGCCAGAAGACCTGAGTCCAGCACATCTGGATGCAACATGAAAGGAGAGCAAAATTGGTAAATAGTGGTCAATTTGGACTTTTGTTTTGGCTTTCATGTCATATTGGGTAATGACATGGCAATCATCTCTGCAGTTTTCCAGCATTAAGTCTTTTTGTAGGTAATTCTTGGGTTGCCTCATCTACTATGACTTTTCCCAGAACTGCTTATGGTTTTAATTTGATGGTGAAAAGAAAACGTACCAACAAAAGTTGTGGAGCCTCAAGAATGATGAGCTTGAGCGTCAGTGATTAAAGTCATAAACAAGATATTGCTTGAGTTTGAAAAATGAATTTCCATTGTATCAATTTGTTAAAACAGAATGATGAGTGATTTCTTGGTTTGTAATGATAAAAGGTAGGGACGAATGCAGAGCACAAATTACTGCATGAATCTACAAGTAGAACGCTTCAAAGATGGTTAGACTTGCCTCTCTTTGCTTGAATAAACATGTCCGGGGGGGGGGGGGGGTACACATCTACTTTCATTTTGGCACCCAGTTATCTTTATATCTTCATGTGGCTTTTCCAAGGGAACTATTGACAACAAACTCGTTGAAGCCAAACTAGAATTTAGCTGCCATCACAAAACCACTGTTAAGGTGTTGCCACATTTTTTCATGACATTGCATTTAAGGTCAGAGTGCCGAGATTTCACAGCAAAAGTGTATCCGCCTAAAAAAGAAAAACCAGCCCAGTTTATTTATTTTTTAAACATTTGCTGGTTACAACATGTTTTGGGTTGGTGTTCACTTGATTGCAGTAGCGTTATACCACATAAAAGCAATCATCTTTTAGATCTGCCTGATGTTGCATCATTTTCTGTTCTCTGATCCATCTAAACTATCCCTGATGGAGGGTTTGGGCTGAAGGAACCCACACGGTAATTACTTTTCTTCATGGATGGACTTTTTATTTGCTGCAATTTATTTTTATGTTTTTTTAGTACACTTGCCATTGAGACAGCTGGGGGAAAAAACGGAGAAGTCATTTTCAAAGATTTAAATGGGAAATTTAAATACCGTAAGTGGACTTATACAAATTCCTGGTTATGTCTCAGGCATTTAGAGGAAATCCACAGACTATCAGAATGTGTAAATTTTTGTAATGTAGAGAATTTGTGAATGGACAAATGATAAGGAAATTCTCTAACTAAGAAGGCTATGTTGAGATTATCATATAGACAACACGTGCCTGGCTATTTTGGAAGGACTGTTGATGTCACATGGTTAAGTTACATGAAAACACGCAATGGTCAGCATGAGCTTGGAGCATGTGAAGACATCTGAAAATGGAAACTAGATGTTTGGCAGCTGGACAGGAATAGTTCTCCAATCAGGCTGGGAATGTCACCTTTTTAGGAAGGCTCACTGTAGTATATGTGCTGTCTGAATTTTTCCCTTCAGAGATGCACTTTTCTGATGTACACTTGTACTGGAGTTTTGCTGTCTCCAGATTGCGCAATATAAACGTACTTCCCGATCAGTTTTCCATGTCAAAATGTATTCAGAGGGGATTTTTGGACAAAATCTTCCATGACACGAATGAATAAAATCTCATTCTGGATTGCAATTGTGAAAACTGCTTAAGATGGACATTGACGTAATGAGCTGCTTTAATCATTCAGCTGTGGTTTTAGCCTTAAAAATACCACAGAAAAAATCCACCTTGCACTTTTCAATATATTTTTTTTGTCTCTGAAATACATCTTTAACATGTTCAAATTCACATTTGCTAATCATTTAATGCAGACCATAAAGGAAATCAAATTTCAGATGTCCTATTATTATTATTAGCAAAGATCTTCACACAGTTTCGAAACATTTGGAGCTTCTAGTATCCAGTAGGACAACCATGAAAAGTTCAGATGTGCATTTTCTACAGACTTACCAGTTTGAGAGTAGTTTATGGCATCTGTCGAGACACACCCACAGTTTATTGGATCCCACAATGACCCAGAGGCACAGGGAAATTCAGGTTGGGAACACCTATGCAAATATTTGACGTCATTAGGTTAGAAATAATTGTATTAAAGCACACACATGTTACATGACGTCACTCTTTCCTCTCACATGTGATCTGTTGCGGCTCTTCTTATGATGGAGTGCAGCGGCCGCTTGGAGATGCATTCACATGAAGTGTGATTGATGAAGGTTACCATGACTGCTTGTCGGTCCATCCTAGGTGGGGACAGCTCCATCAGCTGATGGACATACAGATAAACATTAGCAGGATGTGTCTGTGTATGTGCTTAGCAGAACAGAGTTTGTTGGCTGTGATCCATCTATAGATTTGCTCTGTATATTTGAGTCGGTGTGGGAAATCTGATCCTGTTGATGAAATATTACAAAACTTTGGATGCATTTCCTATGTCCAGTTGCAGCCAAAGGGCGTCCCCCTTCTACAGGGTGTGTTGGGGTACAAAAGAGTGTGTTGCATAACTATGTTTTAAGCATACAGCTGCATGACTTACTGTCTTGTTGACAAGTGCGTAACTTGTATTTGTGCAGTAAAAGGCCTCACTGGTGCAGCATCCTCCGCAACGATGCAGGGATACACAGCGGGGGATGTAGAAATGACTGGTGGATTCTCGGTACTCTTTGGTAACCTCGACACACACTTCTCTGGGCTGGCAGGATGTCCGTTTCATCTCCTCTAGAATGACTAGAAACAAAGAGCTGGATAAGTATAACTTTGGCTCCAGCTTTAGTTGTAATCTGAGCCTAAGGGAGCGCTTCAGTTTGAATTCATGCTAAAATGTTTTCTTTTGAATCAAATATTGGAAGCAAGAATCTCAATCAGGAAAGATGAACATCACTCCACTTTTAAGTTAAAATCACAACAAGGTTTATCATAGAAATGTCAGTATGATAAGAATTGTGTAGATGTAATGCCTTTTTTATTGTGTGGTTGAATGTTTATTCATGTATGAGCATTTATTTTGGCTCAGGTTCTAAGGAAACAATGTTTAGGGTGGACCGTGAGGAGATATGAATGAGACATTTATTATATGATAAAGTGTGGTAGTGATCTGGTTCTCTTTATACATTAGGCAAATACTTTTATTCGACCATCTTCAGATCAAAATCAACCGGTTCTAACATACTGTTTCTGACTGTGTGGGAAACATGTCATAATTTACCTTCCAAAGTCTCATCCATCTTATGAAGCGCCTCTTCCCTTGGCTGACCCCACAGATCATCATCAGTAGAATGGAAAGCATTTGCAGCAGAGTCAGGAAAAGGAGGGAAAGCTGAGGACATGCGCCATGATTTCTTCCTCAAGCAGTGCTGAAGCAAGCTGTATTCAGGGTAGAGAAGTTGTAACAGCTGATCTACGCTTGTCACTGTTTCCAAAATAGGCTGGTCATCAGACAACTCTGGAGTCTGGGAGATAGAAACATTTGAAGAAACATAAATGACTAATTTCAGGCTTGTAACTAGATCCATCCATCCATCCATCCATCCATCCATCCATCCATCCATCCATCCATCCATCCATTCATCTCTCTCTCTATATATATATATAGATATATATATCATATATATATATATATAGATATAGATATATACATACGCATACACACACACACACACACACCTTTTATATATACCTTTTATTTCACTTTTTTCATAATGAGAGCCATTTTTAAACTATTCACAGTACTTTTACATGGAGGAAGTTTCAGATTATTATAAATGTTACTTAAGACGCACCCCTCTCTGATTCAGCCTTGTCATGGTTTTCTGGCTTCACAATAAAGGTTCAGGACTGCCTTGGGGAAATGCACTGGATAAACGAAGAATCAATTGTGTCACAAAGGCGCCTGTATGCCAGCTGGAGCCTGACATGAATTCCTTGGATTTGGGTGATTGTTAAGCTTCCCAACAAACTCAGTTGTACAGTTGGCATTACCTCAATAGAAACCAAAACTCTTTTAACGCCTCATTTATCTTCTTCTGATTCACTTGCTGGTTTCCCCACATAAGACATTACCTAGATTGGAGTCATTTTTATTTTTCATTTGTAGTGTCTTTTCTCACAGAACAACAGATCTGTTGTAAATTCCCATAAAACTTTAATTTCACAAAGTGTGAATCTTATAGTATTGAATTTTGTACTTGAAATCACACCAGCAGCTCCATGAAGAGGCACATTGTTTGTTTCTTTGTTTTACGAGGACCATCAGATATATACAAATGTGTTCCACAAGGACCAGTATTTGCCCCCCTGCATGTTAATTCAAGTCCAAGAGGATTGATGATGGAATGTTCCCGTTTTCATGTATTTATTGTATAGTCAGAATTCCAAGTACTCTGAAAAACAATATCTTACCTCAGTGACCATGTCCCCAGCGTGGTAAAAGTCGATGAAGTCTTGTCCTGAACACAGTCTGCTAATGTTAAGAATCCATAGGAGCAAAGCTGGTATCCACATAGTGAGGATGTAGTCGGGGTATAAGGGTAGAAAAGAGGGGACCGTAGATTTGAACCTGAATGTAAAGTGAAAGAAGAGGAGGATGAGAGGCAGGTGGAAGAGTCTGAAATGAGAGGGTATCAGCAGGTATTTTGGCAGGTCGGCAGGTATTCCTTTGCTCCTTTCTTCATTTTATCCTGGGACAAAGTTGCTCTTCTGACGTAGGTTGTTTGAATTTTGGGAACCAGTTGTTAAAACCATGATGAAGAAATAGTCTCGTCTTTTCTGTGTCAGAGACCGTTCCTTCGTTATTTTCCATCCGCAGTCATTAGCGGTCCGTATCCCTGCCTTGTTCCATTCTCTCGCTTGCTTAATTTGTTGTCAGGTGCCTTTGAAATCACCGATTGTCTTTGGATTTGATCTCTTCCAGTTTTTCTTCTCTGTGCCTTTGTTGACCTTCAACTGGAATATTCTTCAACATCTCCCATTTATGTCCTGTCTTCTTACCAGCCTCGAGTTGTCCTCGTCGGTCTGTTCTCGCCCTTCACACTTGCTCCTCCACTCGCTTATTTTATCTATATTTTCTCTTCTTTTTACAGAACAGCTGTGCTCTTCCCTCCCACTGTCTGCCTCTCTCCCAGATTATTGCTGCCTTGTTATCTTTTTCCCGTTTCTTTGTCAAAAACCTCTGGGCAAATCTCTGTCTGCTTCTCTTCGGAGAACTTTTTCTAAGGCTGCCTCATTCCAAGTGGCTGACTCCAAGTTCTTTTCCAAAGAGTTTTATTTGTTTTGTGAGAAAAAGAAAAGAAGCTTTATAAAAGTGTCCAGCTTTTCGTGTTAAGTTCTTTTCCAGAGTGAATTTGCGTGCTGCTCTGAGGGATCCTGGTGGAGTGAATGAGCAAAAAGAATGAAAGGGTTGTTTCGTGTGGGTGGAGTGGGGATTTGAAAGAGAAGATTTGTGCTTTATAGCTGATTATACTGCCACTTTTTCCCTCAGAAATTGCAGGCTACACAGATCCTACTGAGTCTGGCACCATTTCAACACCGACACTGTTTAATTTCCTCTTTTTATGGGATTTAGAATATCTGCAGAGGTTTTTGCTTTAGTATGTTCTGAACTTTCTTGTCCCCGGGCGCAACAATCAGATAATTCTCACATTTTCCCTTGTCCCTCCCACCTTTCTCGCACGTTTTTCTTATCCATCTATCTTTGTAATTCCTCCATGCAAAAGCAGCTTGCCAGCGGGTCGTTGAAGCCACATGTTCAGTAGCAGCCTGCAGTGATGCATGTGCACGTTGCTTAACTTTATTACCCAAGTGTCTATGAGCTTAATGCCTTCATTGTCTCACTCTTACTTGCCCCAGTGTTTGTGCTTATGCCAGCTGCTCCAGTTCCTCCTCAGTAAGCACCACTCTTGATTTCTCCATGTGTATATGGGAGAAATACTCAACAGAAACCACAAATTATCATACCTGGACCGAGCATCGTTGGTTTCATCTGTCTTACTTCTTTTTCTGTGTGACTTGGCCATTTAAGGTTCTAAAAATGGCAAAGTTTGCATACCTCTTTAATTATAGTGCCCTAAGGCTGTAGGTATGTGTGTCTGTTACGATGAGGAGAGGAAGGGAGGGTAAGAAGAGGTGAATATCTACCGCTACTTATATATTTGTCTGAATTCTGTGTTTTGTTTTGTTTTTTGCATCTATTTTCTTCTAGACCAAACCAATTTGTGACACATTTACATTGAATCATTGAGGATAGTCCGTCAGAGGAGGAATGAGGAAACGGCAGGCCAATAATTGGCAAAAGAGGTGTGTCTTGGAAACACTCGAATGAGAAAACATCCGATTTTTGAACCAGCCTTCTTAAAGATTAAAGACACACCCCCGCAGAGCTGCATGTGTCTGCTTGTCGTGTGCTTATGTGTTGAAATTCGTGCAACCAAATTCCACATTCCAGTCATGGCTTTCTCCATTTCATCATGTGAGCTTGAAACATACAATAGGATTATAGATGATAGAAATGCTTGCACTCAGTTTAAAATACACGACCTCACATCAGCATACGATTTGTCTTTGATGACAAATCTCTAACCAAAGCTATTTATTTGGGCTGCAGTCAATATCTTTAACCTTACAAATGAAGTAACAAACAAAACCAAAAAACTAAAAGATGTTTGTGGATTTGGAAATCTATCTCAAAATCCACTGCAGTTACAATGATTATAAGAAGATTGTAACTGAATGGATGAGTTTCATTTGGATGAACCACCAGTTAAAACATCGAATTCTGAGCTTGTGATGTTTTCTCTTCAGTATCATTTAGTGGAGAGCTTACAAAAATCTATCATAAAGTCAGATTTTCACTCAAAGCCTAAATAGATGAACTTATTATATAAATGTGATTATTACCTTTAATAACTAGAACCATATTATGAAAGATTGTAGCCATAAAAAGTTGCTTTTTAATATTTTAGCCTTCTGCATCCATTCTGTAGTCAGACTTGGGATTTACAATCTTGAAAATGTAGGTATGGTTTGAGCTTTGGTTGCCTTATTGACATAAAGAAATTAAATGATTGTATTATTTACATCCTAAAAGATTGCTCAACTTTCCCTGTAGTCCCACAGAAGAACTTACACTCAAAGAATCACCATCCCTTATACCTGCAGATCACCTAAAAATGTACACACAACACAGATGAAACACCATAGCTGTAATTTCTGCTGTAGTATATCACGACTCAGCTCTGCTCTAGTTTAGAGCAACAAATATGTCCACTGCTGCTGAGCAGATGTTGACAGGCCTGGAAGCTGCCACTATGACGCTTTTAATACCATCGTGTTTTCAGTGTGTCTCAGTTTTTTGAACTTTTAATGATTTCTTCACTTTTAATGATGAAGACAACCTCCTCTGCAAGTCTGGGGCAAGGCTGATAACAAGGGATGAAGAGCTTCTGTCCGATATTCTCTTCTGTCTATAGTTATATAGTATATAGTTTATTGAGGATATGCATTGAGGATCTATGTGCATCTAGGTCTTGAAAAGAGCTACAGCTCAATCAACAGCAGCAATGGACGAGTTTATCTGTCAATACTTGGCATACTTTTTGTTTGTATGTTCTGCATTTAGAGCACCTAAGTGAATCCTTTATTTCAATGGGCTCGTCGAGCATATGGCCAGTTGCTTTACAACGTTTTAAAAGAAATACACATTTTCGGTTTTGCGCCCATTCAGGAAGTTTAAAATATTAAGTTTTTACAGATACATTAGCATCGCGGAGATCTCCTCCTTGTTCCAATAATAATTGGCCATACTAGATCACCTGTTTGTAAAGCTTCGGCTTCCAGGTCAGTGAAATATGACATACAGCCCATGCACAGCTCGCCGTCCACACGCTCTCGCCAGCAGATTCAAAACCGAGCTGTCTCTGGGTGGAAAGTCTGGCTACAATAGAACTACTATGGGGCCATTGAAGTCGCGCTACGGCGACCACGTGCTTTTTGTGTACTCAAGCCACGACAGGAATTCGGTTTCCTTGAGTGAAATGAACTGATTGTGAGTGACAAGTCACTCAAAGAAGTTGAATGTCTCTAGTTTTACTTTACACTTCCTGAGGCCCCATTTACACGATAACATTTTCAGAATTCGTTGGAAGACGAGAGTTGCAGAGGCCCCGTGTCCAGTCATGAAAAGTATCTCCTTGTGCAGGCCACCGATACCATGTATTAGACATACCAGGCCAGTAGATGGCGACAACGAGCCGGACAAACATGCTCTTCAAAAGAAGCGAGTGATCACAGAAGTGAAAATTTTCAAAACAACAGCGATTATCATGGCGACACCAACGTGGACCGATGGCGGGATGGTGTTGCTTCTAAGAGCAACCCTCATCGTTAAAGTTCGTAAACCTGTGGAGGACGTAAATTGAGAGTCGCTCCGTTCTTCTTCTGCTCGCAAACTTGTTCTACGTCACGTGTAGCGTAGCCGCGCGGGCTCAGTACCCTGCAGCTGTAGTGCGCATGCCCGAAATCGCTGCAAACTTTCCGCTCTGCGTTGACGCAACAGCTGCGGCAGCTTTTGCGAAACCCTCCACTCTGCAGCACATTGCTCCGGTTTGAGGGGTTCTGGTACAACGGGCAGCCCAAACGGAACTAAAGCGTCGTTGTTTTAACAGGGGCTACCAAAACACAGCACGGAATTTACAGTAACTCCAAATGATCTGTTTTAAATTGATTGAATAGTCGATATCACTTTTGAAACTATAATAACTTTTAGATTTTTTTCCCCTCACCCTTTTTCGTGATAGAGTTGTCAGTAACTACGTTTGTCTGAGTTGCGTGGATCTTGTAAAACCGTCAGGCACATAATTAAATCCTTTGTAGATTTCGTGCAATGCGTGATTGCATGATTCATGCAAGTCACTGATTCAATGGGAAAATCCCAGTTAAACCCGTTCTCTCATCCTCCGAAAAGCACAGAGCTGGCTGGTGTGTGTGTGTGTGTGTGTGTGTGTGTGTGTGTGTGTGTGTGTATGCAGAAACCTCGAACCATCAGGGTAATATTAGAGGGGTTTGGCTGATTTCCATGGCTGCATCAGTATCCCTCTGAACCCCAGTCTGATTTTTCCTTCCATGCTTTGTCGCCATATATAGCACATAAGGGACCAATGAGCCATCACAGTACTTCACAGTGTATGGACACGCTTAAAAGCTGCCATTTGAAGATATTCCATACCTTTTGATTATGTTTGATTGAGAGGCTGGTACATTTTCACCTGAATAAATCCCTCAAAGTTATTAGTGAAGAAGTAGTAGTACAGGGGTTCTTACTCTGATTGTTTGACCTGGTTTGAATTTCCTCAGAACACATATTCGATCCTCCAAAACAAGTGAATGTAGTTCATTTCATGAACAAGGAAAATACCTGGCGCCATCTGCTGGACAAACTCGAAGCACCACGCTGTCGTCAAGCAGCAACATGAGGAAAAAAATATAAGATTTATATAGATTTGTATTTTGCCAGTAGAGAAATATGTGACACTTACTATCTTTTGGATCTATTTATTAGTATCTTAACATTTCTGAAAAGGTTATGGATGAAACCAGCAATCACAAGGAAATATTACAGGGATATGTTTAAAAATGTAAATAACATCAAGACAGAGAAATAATTAACATTTTAAAATAAATGACAAAAAAGTATTACTGTGCAGATGCTTTGTGCTGAATACGTAACGAGTTTATGTATAATACGACAGTACCACAGACCACTTTTTTGAAGCCTTGTTGAAACCTTTAAACCAAGACGGCTGATTTGCTTGGACACGAGGCTAAGAAAAAAGTCCAAATACGTAGTTATGTTTTTTGGTTTTGTGTTCTTAGTGCAGAGAGCAAGTAGTTAACATCACAATTTCCACATTTATTAATCAAACATCATAAGATAGACATCTTATGCTGTCAATGAGGAAAATATTCACTTAAATTCAATTATATTTAAAGCTAATCGTACAATGAATAACTGAGGAGCATTTGTCAGAGTTGGTACGAGGGCAGAAAATGAAAAAAACATAAATATGTGAAAATATATCAATGCTGTCTAAAGTAGCTTGATGTCATTCGAGTACAAACGCAGGATTTTAAATGTGACAATGAGTTTGATAGACCTCCTAAACCAGGGATAGAAGAGAGCATAAATCAAAGGGTTCACACAAGAGTTGATCATCAAAATCCAAGACAAAACAGCAAAGTAAGATAAGTTATTTGAGGTGTCTCCACCTGCGAGAGCTGGATAGTAATAGGGACAAAAACACAAGAGAAACACAGTGATCACAATCCCCAGAGTTCTGGCTGCTTTCCACTCTGATTTTGTCACTCTGGGAGCTGCGTTCACAGCGAGGGCAACATTCTGAATACGAATGACCCGCATTTGGGCCACAGCAGCTATAAACACTCTCATGTACATAACAACCATGACAGTACAGGGTAAAACAAAGGTGATAAATAAGTCAACAGTTCCAGAAATGTGGCTGATGACAACCACACACTCTCCATGGCAGGAATTGTACCTTTCCTGGCTGCTGGAGGTGGCCCATCAAAATACTTCCGTTATACAGTAGAGAACAGGCCCAACATAGGCAGATTGCAATTTTAGCTCTTGTCAGGGTTACCTTGGTGGTATAGAGCAGAGGGTCACAAATAGCCAGATAACGGTCAATAGAAATGAGCACCATGTTGCCCACAGATGCAGAAAGTACACAGTAGGACACATAAGGAGTCAGAGCACACATCAGACTCCCGAGCCACCAGCACATTTCCACATAACGCAGGCCCTCGATCGGCATCACCAGCAGCCCCACCACCAGATCAGAGACAGCAAGAGAGAGGAGCAGGGTGTTGGTGGGTGTGTGAAGCTGCCTAAAGTGAGAGATAGAGATGATGACAAGAAGGTTAAGAGTCACAGTGAGCAGAGAGAGTGAGGCCAACAGGCTGCTGAACACTGCAGTTTCAGAGAAGGTTTGGTTGAGCCTCTTGCAGGAGGAGTTAAGCTTAGCAAAGCAGGGCAAAGGTTCCCCAGTGCTCTCCATGAGACAGGAGAAGAAAAGGTGCAACTCCCCCATCAGAAGCTAATTTATCCTCTTCAGGTTGGCCTTATTTCCCTCTGATCACCTCACCACTGATGCAACTTAATTTTCCCTCCCTTCAAATCAAATGTCAGTCATTGTTGTATTCGGTCCTCATAGATCCCTTGTGTAAACCTGAATTCTCTTCTTTCTGTCCTAGTTGGAACTTGCCATTGATAAAAAACATAAAAGTGAATTTATACAGTCTTTAAATTAAATGATATTAGTAGTTTGAGTCTTCACTGAAATAGTCAACTACTGCGTCAAAGACTGTTCCAATTGTATTTGTGAAAATAAATTCCCCATAGATTCAACTGTGGGTACTCAGGAAGAGAAAGACACTCTAAGCCTAGGGTGTTCAATAAATGTGAATACTTCTGTACCGAGTGTACACAGAATATAGTTATCTTGCACTGCTAATGAAATCTGATTTATTATATAATGTGCATGGATATATTTTATTTTTTCTCTTGATGGTGTTTTCCCTTTTGAGGCCGCGGGGAGGGTGCAGGAGCCTTTCCCTGCTGCGTGCACCTCAAGGCTGTCCACCCCTGGATGACTTGGCAGCTCATCCCAGTGCCCTATGGGAGCATTTTGGTGTTGGGTATATTGCTCAAGAGTTCCTCGACAGTGCTCCGAATGGGTCCTGGCACCTCCCCCCTGCTGTCAGAACACCTTGTGGATTTTGTCTGCACCGGGTCTTGAACCCAGAACCCTCTGGGTTGTTGGTGTGCTGGTAATGCACTAAAACGGTTGACTCCCTCGATCTGCCTGAGGGCCCTTGATGTCGCAGCCATCCAGCCTGGCTGCCATGGTGCTTGTTCAGAGGCCAGATTTGTGTGCCAATAGAGGACTGATATGACAAAGATGCTGGAGACTGAAACTTGGGTCCACATGGAGTGCATGATGGTGACTGCAGGAGTTGTGCATCAGTCTACGTCTGGTTTTAGGTCTCCTGTGTTGGAAACTGTAAAGTCAAGACGTTTGAATGTAGAGTGGGGGTGAGTCAAATGTCCATATTAAGAGTTCAGCAGCTTTTATTCAGCCTGGTGGTCAATCAATCTTTATCAATTATTATTTCTTTATAGAGCATCTGTTACAATCAAAATGGTCACTAGGTGCTTTACAGAATCTCCGGGCCTGATCCAACGAGCAACAGTGCCAAGGAGAAACTCACCTTTACCAGGAAGAAACCTTGAGCAGGACCAGGCTCATATGGGAGTACCCTCCTGCTGATGGCCGACTGGGCAGAGAGGGGTGAGGAGTCGTGGGGAGGTCAGATAGAAGAGAGAATAGGCGTAGATCATGCACTAGTGCTGCAGACCCTTTTTTCAAGGACCATGTGTTGTGGCTCGGGTTTCTCGCCTCCACACCCACCTGCAGGATCGGCAGGCAGGGGCGGGCCGAACTCTGATGAGCGCTGAGCCTCTGGCGCACCTGCAGCGCATTACCTTAATTCGGCGGCTACTTAAACTCCCCTCTCTTTGCCTCCGGTGACGGATTGTTGTTTCGCCACTAGCTCCCACCCTCTGTGATCTCCAGTTTTTTGCCTCCTGTTTTCCGTGTTTACTTCCAGCGTGTGAGTTTGTTCCAGTGCCTCGTCACTGCGTTTTCGTTTGTACTTTTTCTCGACGGTTTCTTCCCTTTATGGTGATTTTTAGTTCGTAGATTTTCTGTTGTTACTTTGCTAGAGTTGTTTCCGTTGCTACTTTGATTGATTCCTTCGTCTTGCACCTTTTTGTTATCAATAAAAAGCCGTATCTTCTACTCTGCATCTGGGTCCAGGCCTCCTTGACTTTCCATAACAGAACAATCCGGCCACTATGGACCCAGCAAAGTCAGATCTGCTGAAGCAGACGCTTTCCGTGCAAGCAGAGCGGGTCCACCAGGTGGAGTCGGCTCTGCGCCAAATGTCAGAGCACATGCAGCGCATCACGGCCGGCGTCTCTCAACTCAGTGGTCAGCTGGTGGCCCTGGACGAACGGCTTCCTCGCGTACAGGACATCGCCGCGTCAGTCCCAGTCGACAGCCCGCCGACCAACCCTGCTACACAGCCACGTGAGCCTTATATCCCCATCCCAGGAAGGTATTCAGGAGACTTGGGGACATGCTCCCAGTTTTTGCACCAGTGCCAGCTGGTTTTTACCCAGCAACCCCTCACCTACTCCACCCCGCAAGCCAAGACTGCCTTTGTCATGAGTTTGCTCACCGGACAAGCCGCTGCCTGGTCCGTAGCTGTCGCCCCACAGCGACAGGAGTTGATGGGCGATTACACCGGGTTCGTGGGGGAGATGAAGCCAATTGCTAGACCTCCGACAGGGTAGCTCCTCTGCTTCTGACTACGCTGTAAACTTTCGCATTCTAGCGGCAGAGAGTGGGTGGGGGGATTCAGCCTTGCAAGCCATATTCCTCAAGGGGCTAGCAGGAGAGCTGAAGGACGAATTAGCTGTTCGTGATGAGTGCCACCCCCGCAGAGGGGACAGTTCCACACCTGCACCCAGTTTTACTCACCTGACTCCTTCCCGAGATCTCCTGCCGCCTCCCACTACGCCCAGGAGCAACCGCCGCAGCCCGCAGAGGAGCCCATGCAGTTAGGAAGGACACGCCTCACGGCAGCCGAGAGACAACGCCACATGCAGCACCAGCTCTGCCTCTACTGCGCGCAGCAGGGACACTATATTTCCCGATGTCCTGAGGTGCCAAGGGGACGGGGTTCACCTATAAGCCGAGGGACCGAGCTGAGTTGTATCTCTTCCTCCTCCCTACTAAAGTGTTAGTGGATTCCGGCGCAGATGAAAGTTTCATCGACTCAGACTTTGTTAACACTCATGGCATCCCCACTTATGACTTGTCGGTCCCGAAAGAGGTGCACTCAGTAGATGGTAAACTTCTAACGTTAGTAACGCGCAAAACGCAACCCCTGAAATTGAATCTCTCCAGCAACCACCACGAGTTCATAGAGATGTTTGTTATCTGCACTCCTCTGAATTCCATCATCCTGGGCATCCCCTGGCTGAAGCTTCACAACCCCCACATCGATTGGTCTACTGCCACCATCCGCAACTGGAGTAACCATTGCCACGCCCACTGCCTTAAATCCGCTCTGCCAACCAGGCCCACGAACCCATCTCCAGCACCCGAGGAGATCAACTTAACCAATGTTCCTTCCGACTACCACGACCTGCAGCAGGTTTTCAGCAAAGCATCTGCCTCCTCGTTACCCCCCCATAGACCTTACGACTGCGCCATAGACTTGCTCCCCGGCGCCACTCTTCCCACCAAGAGACTTTTTCACCTGGCCAAGCCAGAGCGGGAGGCGATGGAGAAGTACATTACGGAGTCAGTGGCAGCCGGTCTCATTCGTCCCTCCTCGTCTCCCGTGGGGGCGGGGTTCTTCTTCGTAGAAAAGAAAGATAAATCCTTACGCCCCTGTATTGACTACACCGGACTAAATGACATCACCGTGAAGAACAAGTACCCCCTCCCTCTGATTGACTCAGCTTTCAGCCCCCTACACACAGCTACGGTGTTTACTAAATTAGATTTGAGAAACGCTTATCACCTCATCAGAATCAGGGAGGGGGACAAGTGGAAAACGGCTTTCAACACCCCGCTAGGTCACTTCGAATACTTGGTGATGCCCTTTGGACTAACTAATGCCCCTGCCGTATTTCAATGTCTAGTCAACGACATGCTGCGGGATCTGCTGAATAAGTCGGTGTTCGTTTACCTGGATGACATACTGATCTTTTCCAGGTCGTTGGAGGAGCATGTTGGACACGTGCGGGAAGTGTTGAAGAGACTATTGGAAAATAAGCTGTACGCCAAAGCGGAAAAGTGTGAATTCCATGTTTCCTCTGTAAGTTTCCTAGGCTTTGTGATTGAGAAGGGACAGCTTCGCGCAGATCCTTCCAAGGTGGCAGCAGTCAAGGACTGGCCCATGCCCACTACTCGTGAGCAGCTTCAGCGTTTCTTAGCCTTTGCCAATTTCTATCGACGTTTCATACGAAACTACAGCCGCCTGGCAGCACCACTCACGCGTCTCACATCCCCCAAGCTCACTTTCGTCTGGTCTCCAGATGAACAGCAGGCCTTCGAAAAACTAAAAAACATGTTTATTAATACCCCTGTCCTTACGCACCCAGATCCGGAGCGACAGTTCGTGGTTGAAGTTGATGCCTCAGACTCCGGGGTAGGGGCCATCCTCTCTCAGCGTCATGCCACTGATAACAAGCTTCACCCCTGCGCCTTTTTCTCACGCCGTCTCTCCCCAGCAGAAGCCAATTATGATGTAGGTAACCGGGAACTCCTGCTGGTGGTCCTGGCTCTGCAGGAGTGGAGGCACTGGCTGGAGGGAGGGACACAGCCTTTCACCTTTCACCTGCGCACCGCTCGCCGCCTGAACTCACGACAGGCCCGCGGGGCCTTGTTCCTCAGCAGGTTCAGCTTCACGATCACGTATCGCCCCGGCTCGCGGAACACAAAGCCTGATGCACTCTCCCCCCAGTTTTCCTCGGAGGAGAGGGAGCCCTCCAGGGAGACCGTCTTGGACCCGGAGTGTGTGCTGGGCGAGGTCCACTGGCCAGTCGAGGCGGAGGTTCGGGAAGCGCTCCAGGGACAGTTGGTCCCAGACGGATGCCCGGTCATCGGTACTCTCATGGGGACACACCTCCCGAATAGCCTGCCACCCAGGAGTCCATCGCACTTTAGCCCTCATCCGACAGCGCTTCTGGTGGCCATCCATGGCGGCGGACGTCCGGACCTTTGTTGCGGCGTGCACCGTGTGTATACACAGCAAATCTTCACACAGGGCCCCCGCAGGACTCCTGCAGCCGCTACCCATTCCCCCTCGTCCCTGGTCCCACATCGCTGTGGACTTCGTTACCGGGCTGCCCCCCCTGAAGGTAACACTACTATCTTAACAGTAGTCGATTGTTTCTCCAAGGCGGTACATTTTGTTCCCCTTCCTAAACTCCCCACCGCCTTGGAGACGGCAAACCTCCTGATTCAACATGTTTTTAGACTTCATGGAATCCCGCAGGACATCGTGTCAGACCGCGGACCTCAATTCACCTCTCAGGTGTGGAAGGCGTTCTGCTGGGCCCTGGGAACCACCTCCAGCCTCACCTTGGGTTACCACCCCCAGTCCAACGGGCAGACAGAACGAGCTAACCAGAGTTTGGAGGCATCCCTGAGTTGTGTGGTCTCCCGCCTCCCGTCCTCCTGGGCCTCACATCTACCCTGGGTGGAGTACGCCCACAACTCTCTCGTCAGTGCAGCAACCGGTCTGTCTCCCTTTATGGTCAACCACGGCTACCAACCTCCTCTGTTCCCCAGCCAAGAGTCCGACGCGGCGGTACCCTTGGTCCGAGCCCAGTTCCGCCGGATCAGACGGGTGTGGTGGGAGACTCGAGCCGCACTGGACAGGACAGCGGAGCATAACAGACGCCTGGCGGACCGCCACCGAGCACCGGCGCCTAATTACCAAGTGGGTCAGCAAGTGTGGCTCTCCTCCCGCGATCTCCCCCTCCAGACTGATTCCAGAAAACTCGCCCCCAGGTACATCGGCCCTTACCCCGTGGACAAAATCATCAACCCTTGTGCAGTCCGTCTCCGCCTCCCAGCTTCCCTGAACATCCACCCAGTGTTTCATGTCTCCCTCCTCAAGCCCCCACCAACCTCCTGCGCCACCACCGCCCCCCCGCACCTTGTCGAAGGCCATCCGGCCTACACGGTCAACAAGATTTTGGATGTACGCAGGCGGGGAAGGGGATTCCAGTATTTGGTCGACTGGGAGGGGTACGGCCCGGAGGAGCGCTCCTGGATTGGGCGCGCCCTCATTTTAGACCCGCAACTGTTGAGGGATTTTTATCTCAGGTTCCCAGACAAGCCAGGTAGGCGTCCATTGGGGGGGGGGGGGGGTACTGTTATGGCTCGGGTTTCTCGCCTGCTCCCCCACCTGCAGGATCGGCAGGCAGGGGCGGGCCGAACTCTGATGAGCGCTGAGCCTCTGGCGCACCTGCAGCGCATTACCTTAATTCGGCGGCTACTTAAACTCCCCTCTCTTTGCCTCCGGTGACGGATTGTTGTTTCGCCACTAGCTCCCACCCTCTGTGATCTCCAGTTTTTTGCCTCCTGTTTTCCGTGTTTACTTCCAGCGTGTGAGTTTGTTCCAGTGCCTCGTCACTGCGTTTTCGTTTGTACTTTTTCTCGACGGTTTTTTCCCTTTATGGTGATTTTTAATTCGTAGATTTTCTGTTGTTACTTTGCTAGAGTTGTTTCCGTTGCTACTTTGATTGATTCCTTCGTCTTGCACCTTTTTGTTATCAATAAAGAGCCGTATCTTCTACTCTGCATCTGGGTCCAGGCCTCCTTGACTTTCCATAACACCATGAGGGACAACAGTCTTTGGTGGGGGTGTGACAGATTAATGATGATGTTCCTTCTCAGGACATGCAGTGCTTCAGTGCAGTGTCCTCAGTGGAGGGAAGAAAGTCCCACTCTCCTCACAGTCTTGCAGACAGAGGGGCTGGATTCTCCACACTTCATAGAGATGCAGTTGGTCAGAACCTAAGGATGGGTGGGGGGGCAAATGGGTTCCCCTCATCTTACCCAGGAAGTAGATATTCAGCTGACACAGTCACAGACCAGGTGAGGGAGTCTGTGAGGTGCTCCCTCAGGTGCTTAGTGCTGCTGACCACGTGCACAGCTGTGTTATTGATGAGGAGCCTTATGCTTTTACATCATGTGTAACTATATCTAGTTATTCCGGGCTGGATAATTTTGTGGTGCCAATCAGTTTTTAAAAATAGCTGTTTACAACCAGTTGAATTTGACCGGGTTTAATACTGACCCTTAAAATATTGGCCCACTCGTCATCTTTTATTTTAACTGTCAGTTTGAAGTATGGTTAAATCTAAAATGAAAACGTTTGAATGCATTGTGAAAGAGTTAAGTAACATCTTTCAGTCAATAAACAGGATCTACTGTACGTATCGGTGTTAATGTGTGTATATAGGGTGGCTATAGAGGAGATGATAAGTTGACAACTCTGAATAATATTCACTGCACCTTAAGGCACATTCATTTCACTGTGTTTATCAGTAAAACAGGCATTTGTTTGGCCCCTTGTTAACATCAGTTTCTCTCCTCATTCTGAGACAAACATTAAACCTCATCTTGATGTTTGTTTGATCTGAAGATGGAGGCATTAATTTATTAAAACTGATCATGTGGAGTATGTTGTCATGGGCTTATTGATTTATCATACGTTATCATGTACATCACGTTATCATGAGGTTTTTTTGGGGGGGGGGTTGCCAATTTTATGTTTATCTTTGTGATTTTATAGAATAAAATGAGTGGGGTTCCAATTTGATTTTTAAGTATAACATCACAAGGAAGCAAGTCAAAATATAGGTTATTTTGCCTTTTGTAATTGTTGATTTCACATTTTTTCTACAAATACAAACAGAACATAACAATAAAGGCAGTCAAATGATAGAAGCAACTTTGAGCAAGAAACAAAAATGGGAAAAAAGTAACACTAATAAGGATAACAATAAAAATAACAGCAATATTTTAAAGCAAACACATTTTTCATATTCAGTGTAAAAATTTGTCTCAAGGAGTCTTTCTCCTATAAATCCACCTTGGCATGAAAAAATAGCTCTAGTTAAGTGTTAAAGATATTTGCTGGAGGTTGATTTTTACTCAAAAGGCTTTGCAGATATTGTCAAAGACACATGGTGAATATACAGTTTGCCTTTATAGTGTAACTTTTTTCCGTGGTGAAGAAGACTGTCGATCAAGAGTAAAAGCACAGTTTACACCTCAGGTGATCTTGAACAGTAGTTATAAGCTAGAATTCAGATGAATAAATTAAAACTTTCTTAAATCACAAACATCTTTTCTCCACACACTTTGTTGTGTTGCAATATGAATGCTGCCCTCTGAGAGTAAAATGGAGTTTGACAGCATTGTTAAATAAATGGTTATAAGATAGCAGTCATAAAAAATGTTACCCCTATCTAAAGGAGTTTGATATCATTCGAGTATGAACGCAGTATTCTTAATGTGACGATGAGTTTGATAGCCCTCCTAAACCAGGGATAGAAGAGAGCATAAATCAAAGGGTTCATACAAGAGTTGATCATCATAATCCAAGACGAAACAGCAAAGTAAGATACGTTGTTGACAGTGTCTCCACCTGCGAGAGCTGGATAGTAATAGGGACCAAAACACAAGAGAAACACAGTGATCACAATCCCCAGAGTTCTGGCTGCTTTCCACTCTGATTTTGTCACTCTGGAAGCTGCGTTCACAGCGAGGGCAACATTCTGAATACGAATGACCCGCATTTGGGCCACAGCAGCTATAAACACTCTCATGTACATAACAACCATGACAGTACAGGGTAAAACAAAGGTGATAAATAAGTCAACAGTTCCAGAAATGTGGCTGATGACAACCACACACTCTCCGTGGCAGGAATTGTACCTTCCTGGCTGCTGGAGGTGGCCCATCAAAATATATCCATTGAAGAGTAGAGAACAGGCCCAACATAGGCAGATTGCAATTTTAGCTCTTGTCAGGGTTACCTTGGTGGTATAGAGCAGAGGGTCACAAATAGCCAGATAACGGTCAATAGAAATGAGCACCATGTTGCCCACAGATGCAGAAAGTACACAGTAGGACACATAAGGAGTCAGAGCACACATCAGCTTTCCTAAGCGCCAGCACATTTCCACATAACGCAGGCCCTCGATCGGCATCACCAGCAGCCCCACCACCAGATCAGAGACAGCAAGAGAGAGGAGCAGGGTGTTGGTGGGTGTGTGAAGCTGCCTAAAGTGAGAGATAGAGATGATGACAAGAAGGTTAAGAGTCACAGTGAGCAGAGAGAGTGAGGCCAACAGGCTGCTGAACACTGCAGTTTCAGAGAAGGTTTGGTTGAGCCTCTTGCAGGAGGAGTTAAGCTTAGCAAAGCAGGGCAAAGGTTCCCCAGTGCTCTCCATGAGACAGGAGAAGAAAAGGTGCAACTCCCCCATCAGAAGCTAATTTATCCTCTTCAGGTTGGCCTTATTTCCCTCTGATCACCTCACCACTGATGCAACATAATTTTCCCTCCCTTCAAATCAAATGTCAGTCATTGTTGTATTTGGTCCTCATAGATCCCTTGTGTAAACCTGAATTCTCTTCTTCCTGCCCTAGTTGGAACTTGGTGTTTGTACCTTGTGAGTGATGCAGTCATCTATATTTACCTCTATCAAGGAGGGTTGTTTGACAGTCTGCATTTCTTTCTTGGTGGTCTGTGATTTACGAGTGCTTTTCTAGGTATTGATGTGAATCCACACATAAGACCTTATAATCTCAATGTTTCCTAGATGCGCTGGTCAGAAGGCCTGTCTGCTGGAAAATCTTGAATGTGTCCTATAAAGTCTCTGTCATCCCCATTGGTGATGAGGGAAACAATGGCTGTCATCTGGAAATATTCTTGAGCTTATCAATTGTTGAACTGAGTGCAGATTCTGCGTTGTAAAGGCTGAACAAGAAAGGAACTCGGACCGGAGGCTTAAGTGTCTTTATTAAATTAGATGTGCTGCTGAAGCTGCTGAGGTCCTTGAGTTGAGGAGTATTCAGCACCTGAATGATACAGGATGTCTTCCACAGCTGTGACACTGTCCCCAAAGGCTGACTTCTTTCTAAAGCTGTTTTTGTCCTGTTTGATCCTTCTATTTCGTTCATATCTCCCATATTTGGTTGTTCCTTATTCTGCAGACACAAAAGGTCTATTTTTTCCACAGTGTGTGGTTCTGGTGGGTTCAGATTTCTCCATACAAAAGTTTCCGTCATAGGCCAGGCACTTTGTTAGTTTGTCCTTCCCATGTGTGCCAATTGAATCTTCCCACAATCTTCATCAGGGTCTAGACTAGAGGAGAGTCAAATGGAATGTTGAAATAAAACTGGAAGACATTTTATCTCTCATTCGAGTGGTTCCTTCAGTACTGACTAATTATACGTTGGGTCTTTCAAGGCCTCATCTGCTTCTCCAGATGTTGTTTCTGTGGTACCCTTCCTTCATGATATGCTCAGGATTACATCATCAACAGTCCCAGCCCGCCATCCTTTCTTTTACCACTCTTCTTTTGTCTGCATGTAAAAGTTGACAACCATCCAATTTGTGTGGTGAAGCCCAGTTCGACATATCTCTGCAAATCACTTTCTATGACAATGGGTCGGCGCTGCTAGGTCATTCATCTTGTTGGGGAGAGATTTTGCACTTCACATGAAGCTGGAGGGGAGGACAGGTTAAATCTTCTCTCCTATCTCATTGCTTAGTTCCAGGCGAGCATTCTTCCCCTCTCTTCAGGTAGCACTGCCATGGTACAGAATGCTAAGAGTTGATCCCTTATGTCTGTCACAGCCCCTTTTCCCCAGTTCCCTCCTGTCCCAGTACTTTTCCACTGCCCTGCTCACACCACACCCTCTGATCACCACACCTGCTCTCAGTCACTGATCACACACCTGCTCTCAGTCACTGATCACACACCTGCCCTCACTCATCAATCAGCTCACCTACCAGTGTATATATTCTCCAGCCTCACATTCACTCAGTGCCAGATTGTTCTTCTGCTCTCATGCAAGACTTTCCAGCGTTGTTTCCCTGCCGGATTACCCGTTACCGACCCTGCCTGTCTTCGTTCTGCCTGCCTTGCCTGTTCCCCGGACAACCTACCTGCTTTCTGCCCCTGACTACGACTTCTGCCTCAGCGTCTCTGGTTCCTGTCGGTTCACCTGGTTTAGACTTTTCCGCCCGGCCCCGACTTCGCTGCTGCTGGTCCCACTCCCCGAGCCTGCAACCCGTAGACTTTGTGCGGGCCCAGAAGAACGGACTATTACCTGTGTTTCCTGGTCTGCCTGAGTACCTGTTTGCCCGTGGGTTAATAAAAGTCTTCACTACGGTCCAGCTTTCCAGAGTGCTGCTTTTGGGTCCTAAACTGCACCCGTCACAATGTCAAGTGTCGATGATCTCTGGACACAGTCATCAATTGCAATTGAAAGAGCCACCAGTACAAATGTTACCAGTTTCTCCTACATTGAACTCAAGTTAAAATAGAAAAGTAGATGAAAGGAGCAAAAGCAAATGAAAACCTGACTTGAAAGCAGGAGCTGCTACAGGCCGCCCCGACTGTTGTGTAGGAAAGGATAAGTGTTTTCCCAAAACATCAGATTAAAATAGAATAGGGACATTTGACCCAGGACTGTGCAGAATTGGAAGATATAATTTAATCATTGTTTTGGGATGTAGTGCAATCCTCGCTCAGTTGGTGTGGAATCTGACTATTTAATTCAGCTGATGGAGAAAGTGCCTGAGAAAGTCTTCTGTTGCCTGGTGCAGGACAGCATCTATGGTGGAGAGGGGCTTTGCGTTGACCTGTCATTTGGAGATCACGGGAAAGGGAATGTAGGACACCACCTGATGACCTCTCCTCTTGGAAAAGTCTATTGTATGTCAAAAACCCTGTTTTAGATACGGTGGCTGAGAAGTGCAATACAAAATGACATTTGTGAAACACTTTTTTTTTACATTTACAAAACAAAATAATTTAAAAAAATGTGAATTAAAAAAAAATCACAAACCAGAATAAACTTTTATAAATGACACAAATTTACAAGTGGAGAAATACTTTCACCAACTCTAAAACAAATTCACAAATCGGATAAATTTGTCTGTCACCGTGTGTGTCATCGCAAAAAAGAAAAGATCCTGAAAGCAGATGTATGCCAACCCATCTGCACACCATTTTTACAACTTAGACAGGGAGCTTTTGCCAATATGGCATTCGTATTTTTACTTATGTGTGTGTTCATTCATGAAAAGTGGGATGGAGGTCATATGTGAGATCTTATTTTTCCTTGGGTTGAAATCGTACACTAAAACACATTTGACTTGACGAGTTGTTGTGATAGTTTGTTTTTCTCGCACCTCTGACTGGTCAAATACCTCAGAGGTTCAGAGGTGTCAAGCTTTGAATTTACAGACTCCTAATGAGACATGGGTGTTTATGTTTGGGTGAGAAGCTGACCTCCTGGGCATGGGATTGTTTTGTGTGACTTCAGTGGTTGCCTGTTTTTATTTCCAGAAATTATACTATGTATATATTTTCCAAGGATGCAGCATAGCCATGTTTCTGAATAACAGTTACAAATTGGTCAAATTGGGCATGTTGGCATTAATTATAAACAAACTTGAAAATGAAGTAGGGATCTGTATCCATCATTAAAAAGAATAGACATTGAATTAAAGGAGAAAATGGATTCTTTAATAGTTGAGAAATTATTATGGTGTTGGACAATTCATACCTTATGTTATAGGCCCAGTCAGTGTACCTCAATGCTTAGTTCCATGTTCTAATGATTAGTGCTCCATTTTTGCTGATGATTTGGTTCTTTTTTGGTTTATCTTTTCTTTCCTCACTAATCAGCAAAGTTGCATCACATAAACCATGTTCCCGCTAGTTAAAAGTTGCTTTGTACATCATTACCAGTTGCTTTAGCAGTTTGGATGTGTTACTTTATTCACGTGGGACAAACTCCTCTGAGAGACTTTTCTTGCTGTGTTTGATGCATTGTTGTTATGTCTGTGTGTGCAAACTTTTCCATATTTCTGGATAAGATTGCGTCATGTACAGGTAATAGGTGCGGTCGCAGCTGTCATGTCAGGCTGTTTTCTTTATGTCATGTTTTCTTTTTTCATTCATTAGGGAACACTTAACAGCCAACATGACACTTCTGTTATTTGTCTTGTGGCCTGTTATTTACTACAGATTATTGTATACTACTTTAGAAAAGTTAAAACAAATACAATAAGACAACCGACCACCGAAAGGAGCCTGAGAGTTTCTTAGTTAAGTCACTCTGGAGGATTTACCACCCTTGGAAATATTCAGTTCTGCATACAAAGTCCATTAAGTTTTAAATGAGACAAATAATGCAGACACATGCACACACATCTTTTGTACAGTTTTCATGGATGTGACAACATTCAAAGCAGATTTTACAAAACTTTCAGGAAACTTTTTTTTTTTGCATGTAAATAAAACCAATAAACACAGTCTAGAATTGCACAGTTATATGATTCATACATTAGTGAAACCACTGAAGTGACATTAAATTGCTTTTACCTTGAAATAGAAAATTAGCAAAGTTACAAGTACATGTTTAAGAACAAATACTCTACGTACTGTAAGTCCAGACTTAACCAAATTTAAGAATAGGCCACATAGAGCTTTATTTTTTGGAAAGTTGATTGAGTTGGCCTTAAACAAGATGTCCCAAAAAGTGACTGGAGCCCCCTGAGCATTAAGGAAACAATGTTTAAAATAGGCATTATCGGCCACAGAAACAATTCCACCTTGCATACTACTTTAATAAGTCAGTATGTCAAGGGCATAAGCTGCTACGTCACCTATTGTATGCTCCCCCCATTTGCAGGTAGAATTTAAAATTTGGAAAAATACTTTAATTTTCCGTCTCGCAGTATTAGTTTTAAATAATATTTTTGCAATACTATCTTCCTTAATACAAATGTTTGAAAACGGACCGTATGGGAGACGCAGTCAAACGAAATAATGTAGTGTGGGGTTAAACCTGGCGGTGGCGGTAATGAGCTTACACTCTGGATGTGAGCTGCGTTTCACCACTAAAAGAAGAAGAATTGGGACCAAGCGGAAGTTAAGGTAAGTAATATGTGATGGAACTACTACAATGTTTCATTTAAAATTAACCACCAGTGATATTGGCATTGTTTATATTTTAGCTTCCACGTTTCGTGTGTAATTTGTCGTTGGTAAACAGGGCTGTAAGCGCACAGGCAATATTTCTGTCTTTACGTGCCATGCCACACGTGGGTGGTGAATGCTAATGGTTAAATGTTAACTCCTAATGACAACTTCTGAATTTCCAGCCGACGACTCAACATGTCTGCCAGTTATCCGACACCAGTTTACTCCCACGTCGGTCGAGGAGACTTCAGAGACGTCTATGAGCCGGCGGAGGACACTTTTCTACTCATGGACGCCCTGGAGAAAGACGCAGAGAGGCTGCGGCAGAGCTGGTGAGTAGTGGAATGCATCCAAAAGTATCGACTCATTTACTGTACTGAAGCACCAATGCAAAGAACTGCATAGTAATGCAAAGCATACCCGAATACACTCTTTTCCTAGTCCCATGGCACTCTTTGAAACGCTAAATTTAAATGTAAACTTATTTTCAAGTCACTGCAAAACATATTTACATTTTGATAACGAACTCTAACAATCACAGCTCAACTTAAATAATTGTAAAAACATTTTTTAATTCCAACACATTGCTTTTAGACCAAACCTCAAAACATGAGTAGGTCAGAGATGATCAGTCAGAAAATAATTTCAAATCCCGTGTACAGCGCCCTCCAGTGGACAAACAACACAACTGCAAACCAGCAAAATGGGTAAACTAGATTTTCCTTCGTCATTTTGCTTGAATTTTACAATTTTACAGTTAGTAAAGGTAATGAGGCCAATATCAATAGAACAAAAATACTATTTAACATAATCAGCATTTTCGGGTCAATCACTGAGTTTGAATAATCAAATTTGATCCGATCACTTGAGGCAGCAATATTTTTATTTCAATACCATCTATGCACTTGATATACACACCTTTTTTAAAAAACAAAATCATATATATAAATATTCAGCACTGTAGATATATAACTTCAAAGTAATCAAGACAAATCAAAATAAAAGACAGAAATAATGGCTGAAACAAATTAACCTACTATAATGACTTTTACATTGATCTGTATCCATCATATTTAAGATTCCCAAATAAAAATGTCCACATAGAAATAGAGCTCAGAAAAGACATATAAAAACACAATTAAATGTCTGTATTTTGCTTTGTTTGTTTAAATCAAAAGAAGCAGTTTTCATTGGTTTAAATGTGATTTTCTTCTTTGTATGGGTAGTTTTGACACAATGATTAGCCAGCAACATAGTAACCAGCAGTCAAATACATTGGTGCAATGAAACTTCGCCATTATGGCCGATCATACATATTGCATAAAATCTAAATATTGGCTGGTCCAATATAGCCAATTAGACTGGCAGACAGCCTATATTTTACTCAGTGAGTCTTTATGCTGCATGGTCAAATGAACAGGGCTGCAGCTTCCATCTCGCTTACTTTTGGGTTCTAATACAGTAGACATCATGTGAAAGACAATAGTGATCTGGGGATGGGTCAACACTAAATGATCACTTTTGGGTGAAAGAATCTTTTCATGGCAAAATGAACGTACACAGATCTAAAGCACAGCCCTGCAACCCTAATTAATTGAAATCCAGCTTCACTGGCAAAAATTCTCATCAGCTTCAACAGATTGTGATCATTTAATGTGAAGTATAGTTTCTTATGGCTGGTCATTGTTGTACTTTATATCAGCACTCGTGGAATGTCTCTTGTTCAAATGACTTGGTTTGAACTACCTCTTATAAAAATAGTTCTTTAAAATCAGTAATCTGCAGTCCTGTTCACAGTATCTCTACCTTAACCAAATACATCTGAGTCATTCTTCCAGCTCAAAATTTAAGATGTGCTGCAAAGTTACTTTAAAAATATTTATGTAGTACTTGTCGCAGTGTGTTCAATGAAATATATTTTCCTTTCCTGCGTGTAGTCCAGCTGTGATTCTGGAGGTCGGCAGTGGTTCAGGAGTGGTGTCTGCATTTCTGGCATCAATGATCGGACCTTCCGCTTTATATCTGTGAGTGATCCAGCCTAGAGCCGTATTCTTTTTGCTCTGCTAGGTAACGTATATTATTGTGTGTCTTTGCCTTCCAGTTGCACTGATGTGAATCCCGCTGCAGCACAGTGCACAGCAAAGACATCCTCCTCCAACAAAGTGTCGCTGCAACCTGTCATCACATCCCTGGTGAGTTTTCAATTTTTGCTATTCTGTTTGTGGAGCTATAGAATCTTGGTTTTGATGAAAACTGCATCACTCTATGTGGAGCAGACGGGAGCTTTGTGTTGTCAGTTCAAAATGGTGAGTGCAAGAGAGGTGAGTCTGACATCGTTCACTCATCTTTTATTTTGATGACTGGATTGTCTGATAGAAATATCTTAAAGTGCACGTTGAATTGTGTTTTGTGTTTGGGTGTTTTTCAAGCAGTTAATTTAGATGTGTCACTCAGTCAACTGATTGGTTGATTTGAATGTGGTGTATGAGGTAAAGTTTTTACTTTACACAGTATCTTGTGCTAAATTTGTTGTTTTGAGGTCACTTCCCAGCATTAATGGAATATGTGGCTGTACCGGGCCAGTAGGTGGCACTAGAGGTTAAACCAGGTGACAGAATTGTTGTGTAAAAAAAACTGGCAAGTTGGTTTTGTTCACGTTATTACTCATTAATAGTGATGAGCGAATGAAACTTTAGTGAGGTCCTGAACCACTTGGCCCAATTATTTTGAAAAGAGGTTAATTATCCCGAGGTTGTTATAGCGACCTCTTCTGGAGAAAAGTGGGCATTGCACTGCAGGATTTTAGTCAAATTGAATTAGGCTAGTTGGTGAACAGGAGGCGCTTGAATCTTTTTTATTTTTAAAGGCTAGGCTAAATTTCATCCTCTTTGGACAAATAAACAATGAATGTGTGTATTGTTTTAAGGAGAAAATGCTGGAAAGAGATTGGGTGTGCTTGTGTAACAAAGGGGCAATTATGTGGGATGGGGACACAGATTTTTATTGAGGTACATTATTTTTTTCCACAGTATTTGGATTTAACCAGTTTCTCCTTTTGCTTAAAATTTCTCCACATTTGGAGAATATTCTTTCACAGGGTCCAGAAGATGCTGGTGTGCGTAAAATTGTTTTGGCCAGCTTAAAAAGGTTGGGGTTAACATGTTTGTGGTAAAGCCAGTAGACTCGTGAATGTGCTGATCTGGCAGCAGTGGGTCGCTCATGTTCGGCTGAAGCTTCAGTTTGTCTTGCCATCACGACTCTACAGGTTAATTTCAATCATTATGTTTGTCTCTTGTAGGTGGACAGTCTTCTGTCCCGCTTAAGTGGGAAAGTGGATGTCCTCGTCTTCAACCCCCCGTATGTGGTCACCCCATCTGAAGAGGTGTGTAAATTGTGCTGTTGTGACTCTACTCCACACACACACACAGGGCAAATGAACAGCCTCATTGTTTTGCAGGTCGGCAGCAGAGGAATCGAGGCTGCGTGGGCCGGAGGGAGCAGAGGACGGGAGGTCACCGACAGGTTTCTCCCCGTTGTGGCTCAGCTGCTCTCCACCAAGGGGTCGTTTTACCTCATTACGATTGCCGAGAATGACCCAGGTGAGTTTACAGACGTCCTTGGATGTCTCACAACGCCATAATAGGTCCTGACTGTTTAATTTTTGTCCCTCCAGAGGAAATCATCACTTCCCTTTGCCAGCAGGGTCTGCAAGGGGAGTCTTTCTTGACCAGGAGAGCTGGAAATGAAAGACTCTCGGTTTTGCGCTTCCTAAAGGGCTGATGCTTTGGTGAGTTGACTTTACAAAATCACTTTTCCAAATGATTTTCAGCAGGTGCATTTTAATTGGTACAGCAGTTGACCTAAACATATTTACGGAATGTATAGAAGGGAATGTTAATCTTTAACATGTGTTCTTCAAGGGGGACTTCCACTCAATGTGTCCATCGTTTCCAAGACGGACAGTACCACTGGCCACCAGCTCAAGAGCCGTGGGGAAGGCTCTGTGTTCAGCCTCCCTGATTCTGTCACACAAGCTGTCCTCCGTGTCACCAACTAACACAGGCACAGCCTCCTGCACGATGATGGCACCTGCATCCACTTCCTCCTGCACAGAGCACAGCCAGACACTCAAGGATGTGAGTATTAAAAATAAATCCCATCTGTATTTACAAAGTGCAGCAGTCTTTGAAGACACGGTCACGCCATCGGGAAATACGGCCACATGAGTGGCCTCAAGAGTTGGATTACAATGTCCTTTCCAGGTGGGTGTGGGGCAAATCCTGAATTTTAGAACTGCCCCCACCCACCTGACGCATACAAGAAAGAAAATGAAGGTTAATACTTACAGCGACAAAGTGGACTGTGCAGCCAGCGACTCTCACCCCTGCCTGCAGAGCCTGTTTCTGAGCATTCACACCCTTGAATGAGGGCAGCAGAGATGGGTGGATGTTCAGCAGCTTTCCTGAAGGAAGAGAGACTATTAAACAGCGCAGTAAATATCAATTCAGTAATAGATTGATTTGAATGTTCCCTCATACCAGTCCACTTCTTGACAAAAGTCCCTGTGAGGATCCGCATAAACCCAGCAAGACACACCAGCTCCACTCCAAACTCCTCCAGTACAGTGTTGATGGTGCTGTCAAACTCTGCACGGCTCCCGAATAGTTTGTGGTCCACCACCTGTGAAGGCCAAACAAATACATTAACTACTGGAAAGAATAAAATCCTTGATCGGACTGGACTCCTCCATACTTACCCGTGTCTGGATGCCAGCCAGAGATGCCCTCTTCAGGCCCTGAACTCCAGGTCTGTTGGAGATGACCACCACAATCTGTGCAGAGCTGGACGGACGCTTGGCCTGGTCTATCAGTGCCTGCAGGTTGGTGCCTGTGGCCACCACAAGAAAGACATTTCCAGCTAAAACCAGCTGTGCCAAAAATGCTCAATTGGAAAAACAGGACACACACCTGTTCCAGATATCAGCACACCAACTCTGGTCCTCTTGTGAGGTGCACTGCTGTCCTGGTTGACGGCCATCCCATCACTACATGCAGGTTCTGCTTTCAGGAGGCTGTGCTTTAGGTTTCGCACCACCACAGGTTCTCCCCCTGCAATTTTTAAACAAAAGCAGTTGGTTTTGCTGCACTTTACATCAAAGGTCTACTTAAATGACACGAAGATCAGTGACCAGTATGCACTCATTTCTCACCAGGCTGCTTATGGGCCAGTGATCCGACGATCCAGGCTGCCGTCTTCTCTGCATGAAGCTGGTGGAGGACCACCTGAGCATTGATGGGCGACACCACCAGCACTGCCCCCAGGCCACAGTTGAAGGTGCGGGTCATCTCCGCCTCACTCAGTCCTCCCTCCTTGTAGAGCCAAGAAAACACAGAAGGGATGCTCCACCGAGATGCATCTGAGCAGCAGAGTAAATGTCAGCAAGGCAGTCGGAAGAGCTCCAAGATGGGGAGAGTATCATGTTTGTCACCTATATCGACAGCCAGTTCCTGGGGAAGCACCCGCGGGATGTTCTCGAGCAACCCTCCACCTGTGATGTGCGCATAGGCCTTAACAGCACCACTTCGCAGTATAGGCAGCAACAAGCGACTGTAGATCTTGGTTGGTGTCAGCAAAGCCTCTCCTGGGAGTTGCAATAAATTGAGTCATTAAACAATTTTGGTGATTTTATTTTCTCGATGTGAATTAAACAAGACCGTGTCTGTTCAACAACGACATTTGCCATGCAGTACATTAACATGGTAACAGTTTAAGGTCCTGTCGGGCAGATATGGCGACATCTTGTGGCGATAATATACATTGCAAGAAGCCAACATTTATTTGCGTGCATGAATTTAACGTGAGCCAAGCAAAATGCCAATAAATACCTTGTGTTTTAAAAAAAAAAATTTAAATATAAATTGGGCTTTTATAAACTCAAGGGTATGAAGATCAAATGAAAAATCTGGGATGATTTCAATAGGTGACTTTCTAACCAAATTGAACTAAAATTAGTCTCACAGTATTTGTGAATGATTAATATGAATTCCACTTGAATTCTGTAGTGGTGACTCACCAATGGTCTGTGCTGATGTGCCAAAAGGGGACGGGGAGCTGTAGCTGAGGTTGGCTCTCTCCAGGACTTTACGGACAAGGCTGAAGCCATTACTGTGGACCCCAGAGGAGGCGACACCAATCAGTAGGTCTCCTTCCGTGATGTCACCGATCCGAGGCAGGAGAGCTCCACGTTCCACTGCTCCGACACAGAACCCGGCCAGATCGTACTCCCCTGCACTGTAAACACCTGGCATTTCTGCTGTCTCACCACCTGGAGAGGCAGAGAAAGGTGTGACAGATGGCAAAAATGAAGAACACCCATGATCGTCCTCACCGAGCAGAGCACATCCAGCCATTTCACAAGCTTTGGCAATGCCACCGATGACTGAGGAAGCAACGTCGACATCCAGGCTGCCACAGGAGAAATAGTCGAGAAAGAAGAGCGGCTCTGCACCCTGAGCCAGCACATCGTTCACACACATCGCCACCAGGTCCTGGCCCAGGCCGCCATGGCGGCCGCATGCCTGTGCGATCTGAAAATAAATACATAATGGATGCATTGCAAAAATAAAAACACATGAAATTAAATAAAGTTTGTAACAATGGCAACCTGTCCCTTGTGTAGATTTTTAAATAATAATATAATAATCAGCAAATGATTTAAAAAAAACTAAACAAAAAAACCCAAAAACCTTGAGTTTGGTTCCTACTCCATCAGTTCCAGACACCAGGATGGGGTCCACAAAGCCTGCTGCCTTCAGGTCAAACAGGCCAGCAAAACCTCCCAGTTCAGCATTACAGCCTGATGGGAGGTGGGGGAGCAAACCCCAATTTGGTTTAGAGTTCAATATTCTGATCAGTCAAATCTCATTTTTCATTTGTGTGTAACATGTACACACAAGGATGAAATTACCAGGGACGAGACGTGGCCTTGGCCAGTGGTTTGATGGTCTCCACTAGCTTGTTGCCAGCAGCGATGTCCACTCCACTGTCCTTGTAGGTCAGACCCTGTCAGAGACAGCAGTGAGCGGCGACTTCAGATGTAACGTGTTCAAATCAGTAGAAAATATACAACAACAAAATGAGGCAAAAAAGTTTACAAAAACACTGTCAAGATCAAAGATTTTATTCAACTTTACATGACAAATAAAAATAAAGGAATATTCAGTGTATCAAATGTGTGTTTTAACATCACACACACCTGCGCTGCTTCAGGTGGGTGATGGCTCTGTGACCAATGTCGCGTCGGTACACAGCTCCAGGGAAGCCGATGGCAGCCACACCCTGGTTGGCTGCCTGCAGTGCTGTCTCCAATGCAGGCCTGACTGCAGTGACAGTGAGGACGCGTCCACCGCTAGACACCACGCATCCATCCTTGAGGGCAGTGCCTGCATGAAAAACCTGCAGCTCCATGTCCTGAAGCTGAGACAGACCTGAGAATAATTAAAAAAAAAAAAAAGCTCAGGTGAATTCAGAAAATTAACAGCTGTCTTTTACCATTTTAAATATTTATAATATTTACATCAAATGTTGTAATTTAATGCTAAGCAGACATTTGGAACAAACCTTTAATCTGGACTCCTTTTGCATAGGTGCCAGGATACCCAGAGCTGGCCATGACCACGGTGACTGCAGAGCTGTCATTGTGCCACACGGGGGCGCTGGTGGCCAGTTTACCTTCCAGGGTGTTTTGGATAACTTCGTATAAATCACTTTTCAGGAGAGGCAGCAGCACCTGAAATTTTCATGACACGTGTTATCATACTACCATTAATGGACCTTCTTCCCATTAAAAATATTCTTATTCATTTAATATGTTGTTTAAATGGAATAATGTGTCAATAAAGCCAGTAAATATTGAAAATTATTAGTTTTGATTTTCTCTCTAAATCAATTAGTAGATTTGAATTCTTAGACATTTTAATTATGTGAATTATTTTTTAAAAACCATCTATCAAGGAACCCTAGGGACATTTGGTGCCTTTTAATTTAATTAATCTAATGTTCTAAATTAATCTATTCCTAAAATAGCTAAGCACCACAAGACAAATGACAAGAAATACACATTGAAACATAGATTTGGTGATTTTAATGTCGCCAAACCCACCTGACACTCGGGATCACCAAAGCGGCAGTTGAACTCGAGGACTTTTGGTCCCTGTTTGGTCAACATAAGACCTGCATACAACACGCCTGGAACACAGAACAGATATCAGAGCAGGAATCATAAGAGTGTGGGGCGAGATACGACATATTTAGCCGACTTGCCAACATAAGGAGATCCTTCCTCCCTCATCCCGTCGACGGTCTTCTGCAGAACAATCTCTCTGATCTGCTGCAGCAGCTCCTGACTCACCTGTGCAGGACAGCAGCTCCATCAGAATTCAGAGTTTTGAGGATAAATCAGGAACAAAAGAGAATTTCAGGCTTACCTGAGGGGTGGGGCAGTAAGCCCCCATGCCACCAGTGTTTGGACCCAGGTCACCATCCTGCAGCCGCTTATGGTCCTGAGCCGGAGGCATGGGAGCCACAGAGGAACCGTCAGTGAAACACAGACACTGTGGGACAGAACCCAAGCCTCAGATACACAGCATCAAGCTGAAAGGTGGAATCCTGCAGGTGAGCTGTACTCACAGACACTTCCTCCCCCTCCAGGAGCTCTTCCACCACTACGGTGTCTCCTGCAGAGCCAAATGCTCCATCCTGCAACACGGTCTACGTTAAAACACTGATAATCAGGAAATCAACACAACATTTTCACATTGCTTCTGAAATTTCATTTTAAATTCATGGATATATATATTTTTTTTTATTCCTACTCAGAATTGTTTGCATTTAAAAGCTCAAATCAGCGAGTGCCCTTTGAGTGAGTCAATCACAAACCTTCATGATGTCCATCACAGCCTGACAAGCCTCGTCTTGATCTGCCGCCACGATGACACCCTTGCCTGCCGCCAGCCCGCTCGCCTTCACCACCAGCGCTGGGAAGTCGGCCCTGTGGACACATTTCAACAGGTGAGCACGTTTAAACAGATGCCGTGTGGAGCGATTTTATTGCAGAACCATGTTTGTCAAGCTGAATGGAGGCCGTCTAAGCACAGCAGCTGCTTTATGGCTTCTTTCACCCTCAAAATGTTCCACTCGGTCGGTTTCAGTGGCTCGTATCAGACACAATCATCACATCCTTACATCATTAACCCCAAGCTCCATCCCAGAGAGCAAACTTCTGACAATTAGTTTTTCCATCATGGCACGGCTTCTGTATTTAATGGCTCCAAAACCAAACAAACATTTTTACTGAAACTTTAATTCAATCATTCAGGAACTAACATCGTGAAACGTGGGTCTTTCTGCTGTAATTGTTGTTTCTGTTTGTACTGACGTGCGGATGAAGTTGCAAGCCTCCCGGGGGTCAGTGAAGGAGCCGTAACGGGCCGTTGGAATGCCGTGACGCTCCATAAAGGCCTTTGAGTAACTTTTGCTGGCCTCAAGTTGCGCCGCCTTGGATGACGGCCCAAAACACGCGACTCCAGCCGCCGTCAGGTCGTCCACAATTCCTGGAGAACAAAAAAAAAAATCAGGGGGTTAAAGGAAAAATCCGGATGCACGTGACGATGTAATGGGAGGTCAGGAACCTGCAGCCAAGGGTGCCTCTGGTCCCACGATGACGAGCCCCACCTGGTGATCCTTACAGTACTGAGCCAAGATGGAATGGTTGCTAACGGAAACCTCTGCACCAGACAAAAAAACTGACGTTAATATTCTGTCTGTAAAGGCTTTCATGTGATAAAGGACTTTTATGACACTGCTGGAAAACAGTAAAAATCATCTTCAAGTGGCGACTTTTTGTCCCAATTCTCCATCAATGCTGAAATTGATAAAATTGAATTATCTTTGCAAACGAAAGCTTAAATTCCATTGAATGAGTTCGGTCTTGAGATCATCTTTTCCTCAGTTACCAGACCACGAGCTTCATCGTTTAACGATGTTCACGTGAATGCTTCAATATCTTATTTCTCTTTACCCGAGTTGCTGATCTTCTCGCCGTTTGCTGTGCCGGCGTTTCCAGGCGCCACCAGCACCTGCTGAATGTGCGGCGACTGGGCCAGCTTCCAGGCCAGTGCATGTTCCCGTCCACCGCCTCCGACCACCAACACCTTTACCACCATCGTGCCTTGAGGAAATGAGAAATGAGTCGACTTTGACAATGGCCTTCGCTTGGCTCATAAAACACCCGTTTAATTGCGTGTACGTATTGACCTATAGCGAAAGTGGCGTCCTGAGCTGTGAACAAGCGCTGACCTTTATAGGCTGCAAATTATTTTGCAATGTCAGTGGAGGACAGATGTATTGGAGCAGAACAGAAATGGTCTTTGGACATCCAACTCTGGAGCCCCCGGGACCAAACAGATCATTTTTCCTGGCTGATGAATGTTGTGCTTCCTTGCAGAGCTTTTCCTTTGAGACGTCGTGTTGATTAACTCCAATGAGACAGGAGTGTCACAGTCTGATTGTAATCTCAGGAAGGCAATATTCTAATTGATTTTTATGTTAGTAAATAGGGACTTGACTTTAAATTCTTAGCTCAAACATTTTGTTCCAAGAAATGAGCACAAAACAAAAAAAAGACCTCAAACAAATCAGGATCATAGGTCAGATCATCCTAATCTTGATGATGCAACTCCCCCACAGGCCAGTGGGTGCAGATTAAAGTGGCTAAAAGCTGCACCGACTGTCTCAGGACAGCAGAAAAGGCCGAGTCTCGACCTCTATGATTGTCTTCATCGACTTTAAGTGGAATCACTCCACTCATGTGACTCATGTCAGGAGAGAACATCACTTGCCTTTAGATGGGCTTTAAGTGGGCAGCCATTTTACCCTAATTCACGAGCCCCTAATACTGCATTTTTAACAAAAGTTAATATCAAAAGACCAGAAAACTTCTAAGTAACAGTTTAAGGTCAAAGCGCAATAATACAGTAGGTTTTTGGTTTTTTTTAGTCAGTATGGCTAGCGTCATCCACAAAAACATCTCAAACAAATACGAGTAAGGCTCCTTTTCAAAGTGCATATCGTAACATTGCTAAAGTGTTTATTTTTGGCTCAATCAGCTTTAGCACCGACATATTTTGCATTAGTCGTTTTCAAGACTCACCTCTAGCCGCAGATTCAAAGAAAGAAGCTGGATCCAGCCGGAGCCCCGATCAGTCTCCTCTGCCTGCAGAATGCAACACTCACGTTTACACACGCACATACAAACCACGTGGATCTAATTATCACCGCGAAGCCGAACTGGGGGCGCTAAAACAAACTCGGAGTCGCCCCATTTTGTGTTTAATGAATTCACAGGTCTACCTCTTACCCTCCAAATCCTGCTGCCGAGTTTTGCTTTTTTTTGGGAAAGTTTCTTAACTTCCTTTGGCCGCAACGGCCAAATGAATCATGGGAATTGTAGTTAATCATTCAGTAATTGATTTAGCTTACTAAAACTCATGTGACATGTTGAATGTTTTGTGTAATGCTATTCGCCGTTCGTTTTTGTAATTTTAACGGTTAAAATGTACTTAAAATAAAATATCAAACAGCGATCTTAAACAGTGACTTCAAAAGTTTTACTCATAATTGTATGTTCATCAACAGGGCTCAATATTTTTGTCAAAATATAAAAAAATGTGATGTTTATTAACCTTATATGAATGTGATGTTTTATCCCTTATTAATGCAAAATACAGAGAAATATGCATTACATATCCCAAAATACTGCGTGTTTACTAAAAAGATACCATGAAAAAGTCCAAAATGTTTTACACACACTAAGCAGACCACCAAGCATAACCTGGTCAAATTTAGTTGTGAATATTGGTATTGTCAAAAACACCTGACAACCATTTTCTTCAGCTTAGTCCCATTTATACTGATATTAAATGCTAACCCAACAAAGGGAGCTCAGGAGCCCTGATGAGCTCCTGACCCAGCGCCGACTGTTGCAGAGCGAAAAGTGTGATGCCTGAACTGTACGCTGCAGGGATCCTGATGTGTGCTGACTTGGACCCATCCTCCTCTTCTTCTTGGCACATCATTCTCACCTGACCTAAAAGAACCAACATTTTACAGAATTTGGAAAACTGTAACTGAAAAAGTCGTCACAAATACATGTATAAAGAGGTGCTTCACCTTGGACATCCAGCGCTTCCCATCGCGGTTCAGATAGGTTGGCCAGGCAGCAGGCAGGTGTGAGGCGCTGCAGGACATCTTCTCGCCGGATCAGGAGCACCGACTCGCTGCAGAGTCTCTGGTGCAAGATGTCCTCACTCACTGAAGAAGAAAACATGCAAGACCGGATCTACTTTAGAATATTCTTCTGGAAAAAGGCAGATTCCTCTCCATCACTCACCAACATCCAGAGGATTTGTCATGAAAACTGCATTTGGCGCCACACCAAAGATCAGTTGATGGTGCCAAGCATCTGGCACCTCCTCCCCAGCAGGCACAGCCAGCTGCATGTTCATGGTTGCCACGGGAACAGCACCTTTACGGATCCAGCGTGCGAGCCAGGTGACCAGCTTGACCCTTCGCCGAGGGTAAAGGTGAAAGAAGCGGCCTGACACTTTCCCCCGACTCGCCTCCTCTGCGCCCTGGATAAGCTGAGCGTGAGTTGCACCTGGACAAATAAGAATTCATGTTTAAAAGCAGATTTTGAGAGTCCTTTAAATATTACCGACTGCAATTGTGTGATCCTTTTGGGACACTCACCAGCTTCACTCCGGGACAGCAGGTAGTCAGGCAGCGGTGCCTCGTTCCTCCTTAGACAGGTTTTAACACAACGGTCGGCTTCCTCGGGGGCCACGTCCACTGTGAGAGCCTTCAGCACGTCCACCACAGCGGTGGCTCCACAGGCAGATGCACCAATCTGCAAGGTCTGCTTCTCTAAAGCCTCCTGGATGGACCAGAGCATGGCTCCCTTTGCCAACTCTTCCTCCTCCTCTTCACTGACCGTCGGCGTCAGTTCTTCCATTTCAGATCCTCAACTGAAATTACAGAAGTTGAAAATCATGTTTCACAGATGTATTCAGATCGATATAAATGGGTGTTGTGAATACAGTTAAGTACAAAGACTGTTTACTGTTCTGTCAGTGCAGTTGTCAACATAATGTTAAAACTTTCTTTAATCTTTCAGAAACAGCAATAATATATTTACTTTTATATTTTCAGAAAATAAACCCATTTCCAACATACCTGTTTACAGATTTCTAACTTAACATTTCTGTCTCCTAAGCAGACTCAAGCGGACGACCAGCTGCGTCAGTGCGCATGCGCAACTCACAGTTCAATCGTTTGTTTTTCTATTTCCGCAGGACCGGCAAACAAAGATGCGTCTATCGCCCCCTGGTGGCACATCAACAATCACGCAACTGTCAAAATTCTGTCAATCTTCATTAAAATGACCTAAACAAATTTGTCTATACACCTCAGGTAGCCACTAGCAGAATTTTGACCCGAGTCAGTTTTTTTTTTTTTTTAAATTTACTGATAAATCAAGGCCAGGCATCAATCCCCTACTAATGAGATTAATGCAATATCAGTAAACAACTAAATATTATTTTATTTTCAGAAATAAAATGAATGAGGTCAGGTTCTGTTATACTGGCAAATGCAACTCAGCTTGTGTCAGGAAATATTAAAAAGAATTTGCAGATAGATGTCTAAATACAACCAGTTCACAACAACATTAAACAGGAAAAAAACAGTAATTAATCACGTTTCTCCACAAAGAAACATTCTAAAAGTGAGTCATGAATAATTCACCATCAATCTTCATCATTTTATCCAGCAAATGTAAAATGGAGATTTAATGTCAACAATGGAGACACACAAAAGTCACACTTATCAACTTGATTTATGCAAGCCAACATATTGTCTCCTCATTTTTTCCCTGTTGTTACGTCACATGCTACAATTACATGGAAATCTCTTTATTTTCACAGAGCTACTCCTCTCTGTCGAACCAGATAATTACAGGCATACATAAAGCACAGAGCAGTTTTCATGTATCAAACCAACTGTGATTTATGCTGCATGCAGTTCTGGATGAGAAGAAATGTGTGAAGGGGGAACGGTTGCTGACATTTAGAACCTGACAGAACTGGAATAAATGAGTAGCTTCAGGTTTTCAAAGTGCCACATTTTGAAGAGAAAACACATTAAATGTGCTTAAGATGTTGAAGAAAAATTATACAGTGCCTGGTTGTTTCATTTACAGAAATACATATATTTCTAAAGCACATCTGAAAACAGGCTGGTTGAAAAGTACTTTTAAAATTTAAATTGTGGGTTTCAGAGCTTTACTTTTATACAATGAATAATGGCAAAAACATCTGTGCTTTTAAAATCGTTTTTGTATAATAAAAAGTACCATTATTTTTTTTAATAACAATCTAACACATATTTACAAATAGTTAAGAGCTTATTAGTTCAATATCTTATTGAAGCATTTTTAAAAGCTCAGGATTTTCTCTCGGGGGTTTACGACGCTTTAATTTTTGGATCATTAACAGACAGGTTTCCATCCGACCACTAGATGTCACTGTTGCTACACGTGACCGCAGCGCACTGGCACGTGGCGGTGTTACAGTACAGTATGTGTGAGATGACAGGTGAAAAAGACAGCCGGAAGTCACGCAGCAAATCACGCTTGATACTGTGTATCATGTGAGAGGAAGCAGCCCTTCCTTCCATCCTTCCATCCATCCATCCATCCATCCATAAGTCTTCAAGGAAAGATGACACTGATCAAGGCATGTACTGGTAATCAAGGTTCAAGTTGAGCCTCTTAGATCTGCTTCCTGTCCTGGTGGAATTGCATGTGAGCTGTGCAAGAACTCCACGTTGGGAACATTTGTATCACGTATGATTTGTATCACGTATGATTTAAACTGACATTAAAAAGTGATGGAAACCATCCTGCCGGCCCACTGATGTGCCCACTGAGTTGGAAATGACATTTCAACTCACTCTGGTGATGAGGAGATAAAGTGACAAAACCCCGATTGGACCACAGCCAGCGTTAAATGTCTGTAATTGTTTAGAACAGCCTACTTTTGAGCATCAGTGGGGTTAGGTCTTCCAACGCCCTCAGCTCCTCCCTCAGCACAAGCCTCCAAGATCGACTAATCATCGCTCTGTCCTGGTTGGTATTTGTCTCACGTCCACATTTTCCTGGTTTCCCAAAACAGCTGGGAACACCATGTGTAGACAGTGATTAAACCTGACTGGGCTCCATGAACGTGACCTGGCAGCCGAGATGAAGTGCATCAACAAAGACACGGGGCGAGGGGTGGAGGTCTTGGATGAAAGGCAGAGAACTGGGAGCCTGTCTCAGTATCTCAAAGGCAGCCTTCACCTTCTGCCATTTGGAGGTGCAGAGGAGCTGACGAGCTGAAAGCAGCACGGCAGGGTTTTGTGTGCGATGAAGTTGTCGCAGGTCTCAGCCGTCCTAATTGTCAACACACGGATCAATACTGTTTTCTTTGAATCCACGCTGAGCTCGTGTTCATCAGCAGTCAAACTATTAACAATTTGGGAGGCTTCAAATAAAGAGGAGGAACTAAACAGCCCCCTCTGATTCCAGGAGCTGCTGCTAGTGGAAATGAGTCAAACAGGGTATTTAGGAACTTGTTGGTGAAGGCGCTGATTCAGGAAACATTGAAAGTTATAATTTATGAATAAAACAATATTTCATCTCAAGAAATCGAAGGAAAATGAAGAGGCAAAAAGTGTCTTCAGACAAAGGGATCATCTGCACTGAGGCCTCTCTCTAATTCACTTTCATTTACTCCACTCATATTCTCTCCTTTTTTCCCTTGAACTTCCCGCGTGCCCAACTAATCTGAGATGTCTTCACTGACTAATAAGTTTTCCAGATTTACCTGCAGCCTGGCAACAAGGAAATTCAAGGCTGAATAAAATTCAAAGCTGGAAAATTATTGGGGAGAGAAATGAATACTAATGAGGCGCTTTGTCTGGTTCTGTCTTCTATAAAAGAGATTTTTGTATGTTTTTCTATCATTTCTGCTCCACAAGTGGAAAAATGAAAAGCAGTATCGGTATAAACTCTCCATTCTACTCATAAATAAGATGCAATTAGTTTTTCAAAGTCAGACAGAAATCAAACTTTAAAGGAAGGTGATTCCTTAAAAACTTCACAAAGTCACTGATTTACTTTTCCTCCTGTTGCTTGAAAGGCCAGAAACATATCTCATCATTGTCTCTGTTGCCTGCATGTGTGCTGCTCCAGAACCACTGCTAGGTGAACAGCCGGAGGCCCTTTGTGATTGTTTCTTGTGTTATTCTAGTGTCCATATTCCAGACATTTTATTCTTTTCTCTGTAAGACCCCAGGCAATGCCTGGCCTCTACGAGCTGCTGAGTTCATATAGATAATTTTCATTCTAGGAGGAGGGAAACAAACGGGTGTTGTACTACAAAAAACAACATCTCGCTAATCCTGCAATCTTTACCTTTCTTCCACTTAGCTCATGTGCGGTACAAAAATGGATAAACAGTGAATGTGCCAGCCGTGCGCAAGCCTGTGGAATAATAATGGAGGCAAAGTCTATTTAAACACTATCTCCATGACCTCTTGGTGCACAGCAGCTGTGCAGGGATCTACGGGATTAAGCATCACCTCTCAGGTAAGCTGATTCATAATAAATAGCAGCGATGCTTTGAAACACCCTTAACAGCGCATTAGCATTGAAATGAGGTAACAGTTGTCAGGCGGTAGCACTGGGTCGCAGAGACAAACGTCAAACACCACCCAGGAGGATAGGCGATGGGGGGTGCTTCAGCACACACTTGGATATTCCCTCCCGGCCGTCTACATCGGTAACAGAGTAAACATCCCGACTCTTCTGCACAGATGTAGGCTATGGATTTGTTTAAACTTCCGGGGGGCAGACCAACAATATTAGCTCAGACGTCCTTTGATAAATGCATGGACACGTGAGCGTGAGATGGCTGGGCTGCATTTTTCCGCCGCAAAAGGAAAATCAGACCTGGAGGGAGAGCAGGATCCACGTCCTTTACCTTCCAAATTCAGCTGTCAAAAGCTGAATTTTACTTCAATTCAAAACCCCATCAGCCGTCTGTCCACTCCTGTAAATACAGCACTGATTGTTCGTTAAGTGACGAATAGAAGGTTTCCTTTCTTTGGGAACTCATTAGCGTGTGTGATGAAGCACCAGGTGGCCATGTCAGTTTTCAGTGGAGAAAATCATGCTTAATGACTTAAGTAATGCCTGTAAATGATTGATGCCTTTAAATGAGTGGTGCACAACCACAGTGGGTCTTTTCCCCCCGATACACTTGAATGCATACATGACATAAAGCGTCATCATGTCAGATCATTAAACATTCAACAATGAATTCTTCAAGCTCCTTTAGTCCAGAGCAACAATCACCACGCACCGGGACTGGAACAACTCCACATGAGGCTGCGACAGCTGATAAATCAGGTATTAGTAGACTCTCAAGTATATTTTCAAGAAATACTGCTGTATATTCTATTACTATCAAAGAGTTTATTATATCTGGAAACGGTGCACAGGTGAAAGCTGCAGTAAATCATATACTGTCCCATAACAGTATGCCAGATGAAAGTGACACATGGCTGTTGTTCTTGAGTTTGTGCATAATCTCGAGAACCAGCTTATTGCTTTTCTGATTAGGATTCAGCTCCCATCCTGCCCAGCATCTGAGCTAGCTGGGAAATGGAATACATCATCACCTAAGTGCAAAAGCAAACTGTCCTTGGCAGATAATGCTCCCTAAAGTTGCTTTAGCTGGCTGATTTTCCTCTGTTAGAGACATTTGTCAGGTTCCTCTGACACCGAGACAATTTCTGAGCAGTGCTCATGGGTAGCTGCATCAAAAAAAAAAGATGAATCTTTTTCTAAAGATGTCAACTTTAAATAGCTGGTTTGACATTCAAAATCACAAATATGACTTTTACAGAGCGAGAGGCAAACTTTCCTCGCCGCCACCGCTTCAACTTCAATTCTGACGCGGCCGAGCTTTATACAGCGACTGGCAGATGTGAGTGAAAGGTGCTCTTTAGGTCCCGGCGCCTTCATCGGCCGGCCTGGTATTAGCTCATGATGTCCGCTACGGAAGCTGTCACTACAGAACAACAAAATGCCATTTTCTCTGCTCCATTTCTGCAGACCCCTGCTGTGCTGCCTGCAGTTCAGCTATCAAACACTGACATTTATAGGCTCCCTGCTTCTCCAAAACACCTATTATTTATCCTGGAAAATGTGGTAAAAGTTCAGCGCGGTCTCAAAAAGATCTATGCACCATGTGCAGCCCCTGCTTTAAATGTGAGGGTTTGGCAAAAGAAGACAACAGAAAAGGTTTAAAGCCAGAGGTTTGGACTCTTGACTCTGGAAAAACAGATATCGGCGATCTGTCACAGCATCTTTCTCCTCCACATAAAAGCATCAGGTGGACAATTTTGTGTGAAATTCAATGAAGTTCCTTCACACCCTAAAAGTCTCATAGTGTTCTGGCTTCCTTGATGAGTGTTCCGAGTATAAAAGTGAATGGTTCTTTTGGGAATATTACCTTAATATGACTCTTCTGTGTTTATTCATGTGCATGTGAAATACAAAGAAGCATTAGAACGGGACCATCTGCAAATCTAGAACCAATTTCTATGCAAATGCTACGATTTGAAAGGAGCTGACAACAATTGTTCGGCTCCTGAATGCATTGTTGGCTTAGGGCATCATAACGCAGGGCTGCAGAGCCGGCTGGGACGGAGTGTCTCCTCTGCTCATCTTTCTTGAACTGACAACTGGAGGTGCGATCCATTTATGTTCGCCTGGACTGCAAACTGCTGTAGGGGTAAGTCATAACTTTGCTGGGGGATGGAAGCAGGCTAATTGTGTGACTGCAAGAACATTTCCTTGAAGCCAATGGTGCAGCAAACTGGGCCCCTCATATTTCCTGTCCAGTAAATGGTGGCCCCAAAGCATGCTCCAGGTAAAATCACCATCTGTTTGCCGCGGTCTTTTCTCTGCAATAAAATTGCTACTAGTGCTACAAAAGACGGTGGTCAAATGAGCAGATCTGCAGCAGAAGTGCGTTTCTAGACTATCCCAACCACCCAGGAAAGAGAGAGAAAAGCAGAATGATTTCAAAAGAATATATAAATAGACAGCGAAGGATTTGCTCAGATTCACTGCCTCACATTTTCATTCAGCCGTTATCCTTCACATGCCCCGACGCAAACACTCACGCACCCACGCAAAATATCTTGAGGTACTTCTGAGGACTTCGATGACCCTTATTTTACTTATATGTTCCTAGATTAGTTCAGACACTAAACGCAGCATAAGCAATTTCCCCCTGCAGCACGGGCACAGCGCTGGCCTGCCTCTCGTATGCTCGAGTCTGACTTAAGCAGCAACCACCGCCATCCACCAAGGGGGTGACGCCATTTTACACCTTCAATAAAAGATTCCTTATCGCTATGCAAACATGCACTGAGGAAAACTTTTGTTCTCGTGCCACGATGGCGGGGGAGAAGAGCCAAGTCTTCCAGTTAATTATGTGCTAAGATGGTCTCACAGACATGCAGAACTGTAGATCACTGGTACTCACAGTCCTGCTCAGGGGACACTCGGTGCCTGTGAAAGACTTTTCAATAGCCCTTGATCATTTTCCTGCCTGAGATGTACAAAATAGTGTTCAAGGCTGTGGAGCTACCTCTACATTTATAGAGATAATGAACTTTTCTCCCTTTTTTATTTTACATTTCTTTACACAGCTCCTCTGAAGAGCATTTTCAGCTCACGTCATTGGAATTCTACTGATAACGTGGATTCATCCACACATCCCTCCACCTAGCGCCACGAGTCGCGTTGTCAGAATTTAGAACACCCTCCACCAAGTGCTGCCATTACAGGTCTCATTCCAAACTCGAAAAACCTCCAAAAGGAAACGGCCCTGAGACAAAACATCGCCCAGTTCAAATGGCCTACATGAGCACATGTAACAACTTTGACCATTTACCTTTTCTGAGATGCTAATTTCACTATTGATCAGGCGAGGGTCAGCCTAGGTTTAGGGTCAGGCTGGGGTTATCAGGCTAGCAGTCTGATAACTGCTCACAAGCATGGAAATGGAGAATTGTGCCAAATTCAGAACTCCAGGAAAATAATGGCAGCCATAAAGATGTGTGTTAAGCAGAGAGACTGTGTGACGTCCAGTTTTTCACTTACAACCCTGACGGTGATTTCACAAACCAAAAACAAGATCAAGATCGATATAAATCCCAAAGTTAAATTAAAATCAGTAGTGTTGTAGCACCAATTTGGAAAATGTAGGTAGCAGGGTTATCATCACGGGTGGAAAGATGTATATCTAATGTAATGGATTAGAAAAATATTAAACATATGAAAACGGGGCATTAGACAACAAGAATAAAGCGTGAAACATTGAGTGTCAGAAACACTCTGAATATGAATTCAGTCCAAAACCTGCTGTCGTGTCAATGACAAGTAGATGGAATTAGCACAGGAAATCACAGGCAAGAGGATAAGAAGCACGTGAAAGGTAAAATGGAGAGTGACACATCTCAGAATTGCTACTGGTACTTAAATACTCGCAGCATTTCTGTACAGTGATGCCAAAGTTTACTGTTAACTGATTTTACCCCTTTTTGTGATTTTTAATAAACTCAATGTGCTGCAAATCTGTCCATAGCAAAAATGTCCATCTATATGTAAAATGATCAACCAACATAACCAAAACCCCCAAATCAAATGGAGATTTTTAGAGGCTACACTAGATGAAAACTGGACAAACGTGATCTCCACCCCCCCTCCAACCCCCCAAAAAACAAAACAACATGGAACAAACAACAGTTCACAAGCAAAGCAAATCCACAAGCTAAAAAGATGTCCCCTTTAAAATGCTATAAAACAAAAGAGGCTCTTTCTGAAGTGCTCGGCTCTGTTAATCTCATGTATTTCACAGAAATAATAAGCATCAGAAGAGAGAAACCACTGAAGGTGCTGCTGTGCTCTTTTACACAGTGAAGGTTTGCTGGATGTTCAATCCCATAGAATCCAACACAGCTTCCATAATAATCTATCCTTCTATTTGTCCTGGAACTACATTTAGTGAGTGCATCGATTCGAAGCGAGCAACCGAGCTATATTCCGTAATCTCTATTACTCTTAATGCATAGTTGTTTCCAAGGAAACCAGATAAGCTCAAGAGCGACTCATGAATGTAAAATGATATTCCAGTTTAAATGACAACTTTACGTGGAGGTGACTTCATCAGGCCCAGAGGGGTGAAGGTCAATGCTGAGCAACACACAAGGAAAGTCATCATAAAGAGGCATGTAAGGACCACACATGGACCCATTCATTCTATATGAACGCGCGTGCGTTGCCTAGTAGGTTATAGAGACCTTCTTTTATCAGAAAGGTCATAGGATCTGTCCTGGCCGACAGCCACTGTGTATCAATTTCAAGCTGTTTATCCTCCTAAATGTCCCGCTGCTCCCCGCTGTCACACAACCAGGAGGCTTCTTAAATATAAAATCCAGGTTTTACGATGCATTTTTCTCCCACATTTGTGGCTGTTACCAAGTGTGACAGGCCTCCCTGGAAAAATAAGCGCATTAATAACACTTTCCTTAAAGTCTTATCAAACCCATCACACGAGTACTTTGACATGCACCAGGGATCTATTTTTAATGGCTTGTTTGTATTAATAAATGTCATCCTCATCGTGGAAAGTCAAATCACTCCTGATATGAATGATGTAGCAGCACAATGTCCCAATATTTCTCACAAAGTTGTGTATCAGGTGACCTATTGTTATAGTATTGATCGATTAATGTTGTGATGAAAACAAGTCCCCCCCCCCCAGCAGGAGTGTACCGAAACGTATGAGTAATTCCCTATTCCCTAATTCCCTATTCCCTGTGCTGGATGCTGGGGTCCAGGGTGGGTAGGTGCACAAATAAGAAAAAAAAAAAGGCTGACCCCAGCAGATGGGATAAAATAGTTTGTGTTCCGCAATTTTCAAGGTCACATTTGTTATTAGCTTCCAGCTCTGGAGGATTGGAGTCAAAGTCCATAGATTTGTGAAAATTGTTTTAGTTGGAGTCCCAGGAAGAATCTTTGCTCAGCGGACGTTCTTATCGAGTTGTTGACATTCTATAACAGGAGGCTTCTGCGTCAGAGCCCTGCTGAAGGTCCTCGGCCACTTGATAAAAGGCACTGCAGCACAACAGTGCAGTGGGAGCTCTGCCGGACACTCACTGTGCTCCAGATTAAACACCATAATTATTAATCCTGAAGCTTGCCAAAGAATAGAATAATTCTACAGTTGCCAAGAGACTACTTTGTGCGTTAGAGGGGAAGTGGCTTCGCAGAAGAATGGCGCTCATTTACATGAAGCAATGAAGTGCAGAAACACACTGGGACATTCAAGGTTTTGTTATTAACAGCATGTGATCGTCTCCCTCTGTTGTGTGACACAGCAGTATAGCAGTAATGTGCGTCCACTAAAATAAGGGAGACTTATATCTTCTCCAAAAATGCTCTGTAAAGGTTATTAAAACAGGTTTGCTGGTAAGACAAAAAAAGACATGAAATAAAGTCCTAAGAGAAGGAAAAAGGAAAATCAAGCCCATATTTTAAGCTGTTTAGATGGTGGAATATATTCTGTTTAACATGCTTTAGGCTTTTTCTAAAAGTCTGCAAAGAATCATCTACATTTGTCCTTCAGAAGATTTTCAGTGCAATTAAAGGAGACGTTGGCATAACACTCAACACCTACACATTAGGCACATCCATGAAAAAGATTCACATGCATTTGTTCTGCTTTATTATTATGTACCTCTGAAAACAGCAGACAGGATCCGTGAACGGGCAGCTGAGTCTGATCCCTTAGCAGAATTTAAGGGGATAAAAACCACATTTCTCACTTAATATCACCATTTAAAGGGGCCATTACTGAGAAGCACAGATGTTGAAGTGATGAGGTAATGGAGATTTTAGATCAACGTGCATAATGGTGACATTCAGAATGAGCTTCTATTCACTTCTGTCATTTGTTTTTAGGATTTCTAACATTTAAACACAGCCATCAGTCTCCTTTTCATCAGAGCCAGGAACATCAGCTCCGGTCTGATTAGCGCAGCACGGTGATGTTTTCGGTTCTGATCAGCGTGCCTTATTAATCAGTGCTGCTTCACTGCTTCCACATGGACACCCCCTCTGGAAGGTCTCCAATCAGTCTCCAGATTTCAAAATATGACGACTGCTTGCAAGATCAGTGTAACGAGCACACATCAAACCCAGAGACTGCAGTGCCTTCCAATCAGGAGACAACACAAGTGATTGATGGCTACAAACACACATCCCTGTATTTCTATCTGTGTGAGGACTTTCATAGACATAATACATGACCCAGCTCCTTACCACCTAACCACCCCCACTAATCCCCTAACCCTAACGTATAGCTAAATAATCTATTTATTGCGGGGATTAAATCTTTGAATGTGTAATATTTGCAACAAACCTGATAGTTTTATATTAATTATAAATCATATAGTTAATATTAGAGGGGTGAAACGATAGAAACGCACCAGCAATTTTCTCATTGCAGAAAACCACAGCATGATTCAAACAAAAAAAAAAAGACAGACGTCTCTGTTGGGATGCCCGAGTTATTCATCCCTGCACAACACATGAAGAGGTTGTTGACACCGCAGCGCTCCAACACACCAATGCGGGGCAGCTCTCGGAGGCGCCGGGTCTCCGGGCACCAATAGAGAGCAGGAATTACTGTGAGGGGGAAGTACTCACTGTTTCATTGTTGACCCATGACTCACACCAGGGGGACAGTATGAAAACATACAGCTAAAAAGATTGGCTAGGAGGCAAAGCTGCTCCATCGGGAGAAGGTGATAGTGAACTCTATTAAAGTGAGTGCAGATTGAAATGGAAGAGAAGCCACTGGCTTTAAGATGGGATGAGAGGCTTATGGTGATAGGGAGCATTATGGAAGTGATATGTTGTCTATATGAGGGTACAAAAAGGGCAGGTAACAGGGTGACACACGCACACACGCACACACAGTTGTATCAACAGCTTTGCTCTCATTACAGACCTTTTACCCACAGCAGAAAAAATAAAGACTTTATATCAAATATAGCAGCAGTCCCTCCTAAGGAAGGTGAGTGAGGCCAATGCTTCACGCCAAGTACGATGGGTAATGAAGAGTAACTACTTAGTGTAATTGCTATACTTTAATCACTTCGCAGACATTTCCCCCCAGGTATGTGTAATTTTTTACTTTGGATTCTTATCAAATGATCCTTTGCCAGAGAAATAGTTTCATTTCCTCTCTGATAAAGACAATTACAACCTAAACCAGAAGTAATATATGATACGTTTATTAGGCAAATTGAGACAATATAATTGGGTGAAGATTATGATTTAATATCTCCAATTTATTGAGTTCCCAGTCAGTTCATTAAACAGTAATAAAGGGAATATTCATCACATTAACTTTAACATTGAAATATTAGTCCTTTTGCAAAAGATCATGTTTCCTTCTCTTTTCACACATTATCTCATGCGACTTTGTTGATAAGCTAAAGCTGCCACATGGTGCCAGACACTGCTGCTGGTGTTGACAGGACCTGGCTACCTGGCAGCATAACAAAGCATATGCATCTATAAATATGAAGCAAGTGTTTTGCTTTTGCTGCACTTTGGGATGTTGGAGCAACAGGAAAAATGTGCTTCAGCTCAAAGAATCTCATCATCAAAATGGAAAGTAATTACGTATACTGTAAGCTCTGCTGTTACAAATAAAAAAAGGATATCCTCCTTCTAAACTTTCCAGCATGATGCAAGGTGAAATATTAAACTTCTCTTATCTTAATATAAATATTTAAAGTGCAGCCTTCCTCTGATAATCCATGAACTGTTCTTATGGCAAACCTAAGAGGCTGCTGTGTTTACACAAGTCTATAATCATTCAAACCAAGACTAAATAAAATTACATAATAGCTCTGCAATGGAATCTAAAGCAAACAAGCATTCTTCATACACGGCCTGGGCAAAAAAATGTCGGCACCAAAAAATATTTAATATTTTCTTCACGGCCTTTATCTTAGATTACGCACACATTTACTGTGGCACTGTTTCGATAAGCTTCTGCTATCCAGCGTTGCATTCATTTTTCACCACGAACTTGTACCGATGACGGGAGAGTCGGACCACTGTTCAAAGGCTTCTCCAGCACATCTCAAAGATTCTTAATCTGGACTCTGTGGTGGCCAATACCCCTGTGGAAATGATGTCTCGGGCTCCCTGAATCCTGGGATTGTCATCTTGGAATATGTTTGTGCCACCAGAAAAAAAAGGCATTGATGGAATAACCTGGTCACTTAGTACATCAGGTGTTCAGCTGACCTCAATCTTAATGATGCTGAACCTGGATCTGACCAACTGCAGCCCCCCCCAGATCAGTGCTGCCCCCACAGGCTGGTACAGGAGCCACGAGCTATTATGGGTGCACCTCTTCATCTGCCTGATGTGCCCGTCACTCAGGAACAGCAGAAATCTGGAACATCCAATCTCCTGTCCTCCCTCGCACACTCAATCCTTTTTTCTGACGAGCCTGACTGATTAGTGGTTTTCTTAAGGCTACACAGCTGTTCACTCCCAATCCCTTGAGTTCCCTCCACTTTGTGCGTGTGGAAATGCTCTTACTGTCATCATTAAACAAAGCCCTGAGTTCTACTGTTGATTTGATTTCAGCAAACCCTTAAATGATTGCCAAGCACGATTATTCAGGATTGCTTTCTGACCACATTTTTACCTCAAAGACGGTGCTTCCCCACCATCTTTCAACCTTTCAATAATGGGTTGGACAGTTCTCAACCCAGTAGTTTCTGCAGTCTCCTTTAGAGGTTTTCTCTGCTTCATGCAGCCAATGATTTGACCTTTCTCAAACATTTTTCCAATGACCACGGGATGTGTCCTTCAACATGGTTGTTTAAGGACGGAGAAGCTACTCATTGCATCATTTGGGGTTAAAATACTTTTTTCCAGTTGAAAGATAATAGGTTTGTGTTACCTATTTGCTTATTTAAATCCAGTGGGCACCTTTTTTGGCCAGGCAGTTTATAATGAAGATATTTTGCTAGAAAAAACAACAACAATTCTTTAAAATCAAAGCTCATTAATTTCACATCTACCATGCAGGGATGTAAGAGAGGCTCTATAAATTAAAACAAACAGCCATTTTGTATTTGAAATAAAATAGCTAATCAGTGAAATTAATTAGCCACAGCGGGAATAACAGCCTCTGAAACAGGTTCTAATGGCCTAATATGTCAGGGATGTCAAGAGGTCGCAGCCAACAATGTCAAAGTGACCCAATACTTTTATAAAACTGTAGAAAGGAAGGCAATTTCAGCTGCCATTTCATCTTTGACACAAAAATCAATAAATATTCATTTCAATGTGTGCGTCAATGTGTGTGTTACATTCATTACGTAGATAATTGGAATCAATACGCTGAAAAAAGGCATTTCAGATGTGTATAGCTGCAGCTGGCTCCTTGTTACCTTTTAGAATTGTCACTCCTCTGCCATGGGTATGGATAACATAACACCTTTTGACCCGGGCTGACGTGGAATGGATGGCAAGACACATCGAAGTTTAACAACATTTATCCACCCAAGTGATTCAAAGTGAACAATGACAGTGGAGACCAACACATTCTCCTCAGAGAGAGTCGTTAGCCGACTCCTGTGCACATCAGCAGACAGGTAACAGAGAGGACTGAGCCTCAGCTCATCCCCATTTATACACTTGGCCACCTCCCTACTTAATAAAGCGGATCAATGCTGGGGGGGAAGAATGGCAAACAAACTCTTTCCTGAAATAAGTGCTGCACAAATGCAATTTTCAGACCATTTTAACACCATAATTCATATAATTTAAATATCTGAAGTAATGATTTTGTACCGCCTTGACAAAAGTAGCTGTCCACAGACAAAGAGACGGTGGTATCCACTCGATTAGACACAATCAAGGTGTATCTCCTCACCCCTATATGCTGACTCGGAATCCATTTACTCTTTTAGCTCACAAAGCAGGATTTGTGAAAGAGGGTGATGTTCTGTGAAGGTGTTCACAGTAAAGTATTCACAAGAAGCCAGTAAAGCTGACCATTTAGGGACAGTGAGGGTCACTCTCACAATGAGACAGTAGTTTTGATGCTGCGCTGAGTTTAAGAAAGGTACTTTAGCTTTTGATTGAACTAAATGCATTAATCTACTCTGAAATGAGCAGCAGGGAAATGGAACAACTTAAGTACTTTTTGTTACCTCGCATGATGCAGCCATTGTTTAAAACAGTTGAGACACATTGCTAAAGCTATAAAAGACAAAAAACAAAATCAAAATCAACTGTGAAGGTGTTAATAAAGAATGACTGAAAATCACTCTGGAATTTTTTTTTGGACAAAGTTTAGATGGAACGTGGACATTTGCCCATTTCCAGACTATCATTTAATAACTTATTAAAATGGGTCCAGTTATATTTATTAGTGTCACTAATCTTAGAACACCATATAGTGTTTTATGGTGTGTTCACTCAAAACTTCACTTGGATCCCAAAATGCAGAGACTGGTTCGGTACAAAATTAATTCATTAATTAACTTCCAAAAGGGAAAAACAACTTTTCCGGCCACTGGCAGACCAGTTTAGAGGAATGAATTGAAGGCAAAGTCCACAGGAGAACAACCCGGAACTCGGGAGAGCTGGGAACACTGGAGACTGAGGCTTGATTCACGTGTTGACAATAAGGACCATCTGGCAAGGAGTGAAGTCGCAGGTAGGTTTAAGTAACTGAGGCTGAGTAATTCGCAAACTAGCAACAGGAGCTCTGCCCTGAAAGAGAGGAACGAGGGGAAAGAGACCACAAATAAAAACAGAAAAAAAACAGCATGAACCACAACGTCACAGAAAAATGCCTGGTGCAATGTGATTTTTTAAAATCTATTTCATCACACTGAAACAAACGTCACATTCTTGACTTCCCCAATCAGGTTCACAGCCTTCAAGGATTCTTAAAATTGTTCCTTTTGTCTAAATCGGAAGGCTGTGATTCGTTTTGTTTATATTTAGCACCTACTACAATGATGGTTGCTCATCTTGGAGTCTTTCTAGCTTATAAATATTACAAAAGGAGAGCATTTAGAGGAGCTAATTACTCGACCACTGTACAATTCCAACAGCCAGTGAACAGATAAGGATAGAACAGAGGTGCTTAAACTTCTCTACATACAGTATACAGGAGTGCTTAATATATGTATTTGGTCTACATAACACTTGCAGAGATAAACCATCATCACTGATCTGACCAGTCTGAAACTAATGCTGCATTCTCTTTATCAGCTGGTCCTCGGGTGCTGATGGCACATCAGGTTTCCTCGTGCTCTCAGTGAGTAGCAGTCGTCACGCTACCGTTGTCACGTCGATACATCAACCTGTCACGTCTCATTTTGTTTGGGAATTTGATTCTTCATTATTGATTTTTAGTTTTGACTGTACATCAGTCTCCAATTTGTATCCGTCTTTCTTGTCTGAAGCACATTCTGTTAAACCAAGCATCTCCAGGCAGAGTGTGTGTGTGTGTGTATGTGTATGTGTGTGTGTGTGTATGTGTATGTGTGTGTATGTGTATGTGTGTGTGTGTGTGTGTGTGTATGTGTGTGTGTATGTGTGTGTGTATGTGTGTGTGTGAATTTTTAAGGGGGTGCATTGGTGATTCACTGGAGGATTTCTTTGCTTCTGAGAAATACCTGCTTTGAGCATCTTTTCAGGGTTGTAATTTACGCTGCAATAATAACAGGATTTTTTTTTTTTTAAATGGGATGCCTTAAAAAAAATATAAAAAAATCAGCTTTAAAGATGTTGCTCTCAATTGGATTTGAAATCTATATATATCTGTATACTCTATATGCTGGGAGAAGATTGTGTGTCAAGAAGGATAAAAAAAAGGCATCTTCCCCTAACAAAAAATGTTGAATTCAAAAACCTTTGCAGGACTGCGGACACTAAAATGTAATATTTCACTTTGCCCACAGCGTCCATGGTTAAAATGACCTTAAGACTCCTGGTCAAGGCTCAATCCACCACAAGAGCACACCAAAATAACTGTACTCTCGGAAATGCACAATGTTCTGCAGCACTTTTACTAGACTACTGTATTAATGTGAGCATTAAACAGGGAAAATGCACTGCGTAAATATACCGTCTGTAACGCCATGCAGAGACCCAGAGCCTGACCCCTGAGCAAGCAACGGTGGAAGAAAAACAGGAAGAAACCTTGAGCAGGACCATTGCGTGGAAGTCACTTTCTTTTCATTCATTGTGTCAAGACATGAAAAAGAAGTAGAACTTCATCTATTGAACATGATCTATGAGGAGAAAGTGGCCACATGCACACACATGTTATTTGCATGCATCTACAGCCATGCTGGCTTAGCAGTGCTTTAAAAACCCAGCCGATACCTGTCAACACATTCCCCTCAGTGCCTCAGACAGTGTTTGGTCGTTATCAGCTCTGTCGTTCAATCAACAGTTTTTTTCCTCCTCAATTGAAGACTTCACAGCTTTAAGCTCCCTGTAATTACTTCCCATGTGGCTGCTTCTTTACACTTTCGCATCTTGCGGAGGAGTTTTACTGGTGCCAAGGGCATAGACACAAAGACGGGGGGGTAGTTGAAACACAACCTCTTTCCTCCCAATGATAGAATCTTTTTTTTTTTTAACAAATGAAACAAACGGCTTTGCAGGATTAACCTCATCACACGTTGCCTCCAAATGACTGAAAAGCATCATCTCTTATTTGTTTATGGCTGCAGCCCCCTTTTCTTCTCCCTTTTTATTTAACGCAGCGGGAGTTAATGGAATTGTTGTGATGGTGATGTATGGGGGATTGTGCCAGCAGACAGATGGGGAAATGTAATTACGGATGTTTCAGGGCTTCGGGCAGAAAAAAAAATTGTCACAAAGGAGAGTTCAGGAGACAAAGACAGCCCCATTTGTCATGTGAGAGTCTACTCTGAAAAAAATTAAATCAAGGGGTTTTTACATAGACAGTTTTCTCTTGCAATTGTGTTCCACACACAACTCAACTGCAAAGGGCTTTTTTCTCTCATTAAAACACTTCGGCAGTGCACTTGTGGAGTCACCTGATTGTTAGAATATTGACCTTATTTACATTATGAAAATCCTTTAGTAACGTATTGCTCCTCCTGTTTTTCACCAGAGTGTACCCACTGCTTTTATTACGTACTCTGGCGACATCGGTACCGAACACAGACATGTGTCCTTTGTTGTTAGCAAGATAACAGATCCTGGATCAGTCAGCTCATGCTGGGTGTAAGACCCAGACCAGTGAAACGATTCCTGTTCTCACTGTTAGTGGTTTGCATGCTGTTTTCTAGACTTTCTTTTTCTTTGAGAAGTTTAACCTCTCCTCTACATGGATTTTGTAGAAGGTAATACTTCACCAGTGAGGTGACGCAAGATAAAACAGTCTTGCAGATCACCTCTAGTGATTTACATCTCTATCAACTGTTCTGAAGCCATGCATGTAAGACTTTAGACTTTGTTCTAAAGGGAGAAGACACATGTCAGCTAATATGTGGTGCATGACTTATTCATGATTTCTACATTAGTTATTAAACAGAAAGCTGCCGTATAAGCATAAAGGTTGGCTCTAGTTCACAGCTCAGTGGGACATCGATGAATGATAAGTAATAACCCACAAATACAATATATGTCTGACACAAAAAAAATCTGAAAGCAGGAAAGATGTGATAATATGAAAGAACATATGACGGAGCCAGAATGAACAGATGGGCTCCTGCAGAGCTAAAGAAGATGAGGCCGACTGGTTCCTGAGCCAAACCCTCCAAACCTGTGGGACCTGGGACTCCACCTAATACCAGACCTACCTGAACAACCCAAAGCACAAAATCGCACCCTTTTCTCTTTCCACACACCCCATCAGTTCTCCTGCCGCCTCTTATTAACCTTTCATTGGACAGGTTCCTTGGAGTAATGGGGCCATTTAAGCTGCAGGGAGAAAGAGGTCACCGAGGGGTTGCAGGTTATTTAGCGGGTGTGGTGGCATTTTGACGTTTTACTGGGAGCCTGCAACAGTCATGTACCAGCTGCTCCTTAGCTTTAAAAAGTCATTACGCCATAGACATTAAAGTTGCAAATGAAGACAGTGGTGGGGAAAAAGGGAATAACAACATAGCATATTTTATCTGTTTGAGGGCTGTAACAAAGCTGAATTTCTTGGGCTGCGAATTCTGTCAACTGGTTGGTTTGATTGCCAAATTGGATTTATTTCAGTGAAACCTAGTGGAAATATACAGGAGAAGAAAAAAACTGATGCTCTTTGAGCACAGAGGTGGATTGAAGAGCAACTGAAGTAAGTTTATTTTCAATTTTGTCATAAAGATAGGTCTCTGCCATCAATTCGAGTGTATTATCTTGAAACAGTGGCTGGAATGAACTAGATAAAGCTTCTGAACCTTAAAAAACCTACACATTATTTTATTGAGGTGCCAAACAGTTTTCCCCAAAGTTACACATCATTTCTTCAGTCTAAAAGGTTCAGAAGAGGCAAGGCACAAATGTGTCTTAATCCACTGCTGAAAACAGCCCGTGACCAATGTCCAATTTAACACAGTCTAAGAAACAGCGGCTAAACCCACCTCAATAATACATATTGTGATCCATTCCAAAATTATAATCTCTTTGTGTGGACTCAAAAAATAGCACCAAATCTGTTCTTTCAGGAAGCAATGAGCAGGATGCAGAGACACAGATACTGATGGATTTCAGGAATTGCTGTCAGCTTGGAAGAATCAAGTTTTTTTTCCCTGGTCCATCGTGGTTGAAAATAAAAGTGCACAGCAATTCAATGCATAACAAAACAGATTTAGCTGCATTCCGATAGTTTTCTTGCCGAGATAACAGTTGAACTGTCAGGACGACATTATACGCAACTTTGTTTTTATAAAGCATGAAAAAGGAATCAATGAGGCTCTTGGTGGAGACGGCTCATTGGCTAGCTGGAGTAACAGAGCATAGACACACGCTGCCACGACCTTGGACACTGCATGCAATGCTCTGAAAGATAGATGGAGCCCAAAAGCACTTGCTGTCCTTTCAAGTCTATCATTTCCAGCCTTTGGTCTAGACTAGTGGTTCGCGACTACTGTATGATGCCTCTGCAGAGCAAAGCAGGGCAGGGTTATATGGACTGGGTTCAGTGAGCTGTATGGAAGAAAAACAAACAAAAACAAAAGGGAAAAACCAAACTTCCCCGAGCTCCAATGGTGTCAGGAAAGAAGCGTTACAGCAGACATAAACTAGTCTGCTCATTGAGCTGGTTTCTTATCTTATCCCAGTGATCATGTGGGGAGTTAGTAGCAGCGCCGGATGAAACTGTGATTTGTAACTTTCACGTGAATGCCACTGCAAGGCAATGTGAAATTGTGAATTCTGCCCAGAGGCACCAAAAAAAGAAAGGGTGAGGGGGGTGCCTTTCCGTCTGAGCCAAGACAAGTCTCATTGGTATTCCATGCATTAGAGTGGGGCCTGTCATGCTGCATATATTTATGAACACAAGTTATTCTGAGGTGTAAAGAAAGGAACAGGATACCAGTAAAAACTGGGTGCTGCCCTCTTTTGTGACCTGTCCTGAACAAGGACAAGTTGCTGCCGGACCAATTACTAAAATGACTCGCTGAGCTAATTTGCACTATTACGCATTAATTGTTCACATTCTCATTAGAAAATCCAGTTGTAAGGATCTTCGACCCTATTTGTTACTGACACAGCCAAACATAGCTCTCCTTGCTAAGCAGAGAGGTAGTGAGAAGCATTAATTCTTAACCCTGTGGAGGGAGCAGCACTGAGAAAGCCAGACGACTGCAAAATCCATCTCTGTCTCCTGGCCCCTTGAGAGCCAAAAGGTCACTCAGCTGTCAGGAAGTAAAATCCAATACCTCAACCTTTCAAGCATGTCTCTATCCTCTGTGTCCCCGTCAGAGCTACACAATCCCTTTCTGATGCATCTCTGACAGTCGGGCTGCGCCCTGCGAGGACAAATCATGTTCTCCACAGCCGGAATGACAGTCACCGCTGACGGTTTTTAGTGACACCGTAGAACCCATGACAAGTAAAGAGATGCTTCTCCACAGCAGAGTACACGCCAAACTGGCCGACAGACAATCATGTGATACTTTCATTACTCCTGTATGTCTAGTTTTAGGACAACAACAGTTTTACATCGTACTAACTGTCCTCCCTCCACCTGTAATGGGTTCAAAGAAAACAGGAAAATAGTTTCCAACAACTTTTCTGAACGGCCGTTGATTCGCAGAATCGTTCGGTCTGGTTTTTAAAAGGCAAAAAAGAAAAAAAAAGCCATTTTCTTTCTGCCTCTGTGGCGTGCTTTATTCGTCAAGCATAGAAACATTCATGTTTGTGGCCTTTTCCACTTAAACTCTGCAAAACAGTCAAGGAGCAGGAAGGAGAAGACAACGACTGAAGGACCAGCTATGATTCAGATTTTAATCATTAATTGCTTGACAAGATCTCGTTACTTTTTCCTTTAACATCAAGTTTATTATATCAAACGTTTTCTTTGACTGCCATTATGAAACACTCCAACTTTCTCTACCATGAACAAAACTACTTAATTACCACACTGCCTCCAGCCTGCCACCCACGTTTGTTTGATCTGAGCATTTCCTCTGACCTCGTAGAGTGTTCAGTGCAGACAAAACCCATGACCTTCCATTCAAACCTCGCAGCATCTTTTCGTGGATACAGCACTGGGATGGCCGATGGGATAAGCCTTTGGAAATCAAGTCTTTTCCTGCAGTTTCTGTGACAATGGACTGAGGCCTGCTGATCCATTAGAGCAGCTTAAGAATCACTCAAACCCTGCGTGTGTTCGGGTCAATATTCCACTCTTTTGGAAACAATAGGGGATAAGACAGAAAGGTGCAGAAATAGAAGGGAAAAGAGCCGGGGCAAGGTTGGGCAGAGAGACCTGAGGAAGAAAATTAGCAAGCAGAAAGAAAGATTGGGTGACGGAGCTGGAGAAAGAGGGGTTTAATGCTAAACATGGAGGAGGGATAGAGATCGAACAATATCGGCAAGGGCAAAAAAAAAGGGAATTCAGTGATGAAAGGGGTTGTAAAAAGAGGATGTGGGTGGTACTGGGGAAGAAGAAAAAAGAAGAGAGAGGGAAAGGGAACGATTGAATTCCTCTGGGAAGTGAGCCAGTTCAGCTGAACAATGGGAGTGTAGAGCAGTACTGATTAGGGTGGTGGGGTGGGAGATGACAATATGCTTACTGCTGTTCTTTATCCGACTTCTGCTGCAGAAGACTCTCCACCCTCAGAAAGGAGTTTTCTTTCCAACCAGCATCGTGGGCAATTAACCCAACTACCTGCTGGTCACAAAGAAATTGCCTCTTGCCATTTGCCAATCTGGCTCCACTGAAGAATAAAAACAGGCGAGGCACGTCATCGAGACGCTGCTCAAAAGGCTGTTTGCAAATGCTCCTATAAATTCGTCCCACAGACTGAGAAATAAAGCATGCGCTTCTATCTGTGCACACACACTATCTTTTGTTTTATTACATCTGGTGTGGGGTGAATCATATTTCAAAAATTAAAAGAAAAGTGGATTCATTCATCTTAAAGGCAGGACCTGGACCGAACCACCCACGGTGATTGATGATGGCAGATATGCTGCGAGGGAGTGGGGGATGGGCTGGAAAGGCTCAGACACTCATAGGACAATGGCGAAAAAACGTTTTCTACTAAATTAGACAGCAATAAATGTTAGCATGCATCATAATGACAGAGGTCTGAAAATAATGGTTAAATTCCATTGACATTTGGTTCACAACTGCAACACAGATCATCAATCAAATTAAAGCAAAAGGACATCTTTGAATCGACAGACGTACCTCTCGTGCTCAAGGTCAAAAACCTCATAATAAACCAATGCATAGTACAACTTGAAGGGCTAAATACATGATTATCAAAACAAATATGGGAATAAAGGTTCTAAACCAGTCAGAAACAGGAAAATTTAGAGACCGAAGCGCAGAGGTATCCCAAAGGAGATGAAAACAATTGTGAATTACAGTATATCTTATTACACTCATATCAGCGTCACTATTTATTTGTTTTTTCCATTTCCTTATCAGTTTGTTTCCCTACCACTTGACTAAAGTGAAAACGGAGAGGTCATGAGTGCACAAACCTCTCAATTTAGGTTCGGTAAACTAGAAAAAGGCTCATCTGAACAGATGTTTGATAACTACTTTTATTAAAGGATCGATTGTAGCTGATGAGTAGCCTATAAAAATGTGTGATAAATATTTTCAGTAATGACGAGAACAGCACTCTGCTAAGAATCTGATCACAACATGGGAGCCACTTTTCCAAGCATTTCCACGTTCATTAACTCAACTTGACTTGCAATCAGTCCCACACTGAGGCTCTCGTATCAAAAGTGGTGAACACATTTGATTTGCATTTAGGAACATGCAGTCAGGAACAATTTGCCTGTATATGCACAAACACTCACAAATATGAGAAACTCCATCTGCTAGTTGGAGTTTGAAAAGTGTTTCTCGTTGTACAACCCCACAACCCCAACCCTGTTCATACAGTGTTTCCATGTGCATTTAAATGGGACTACACTTGTCACTCTACTGGTGTGAAATTTTGTAAAATGACAGTAAAATTTCCAAAAATACTTGGTTGACTGTTCCTTCCGAGCGCTACCAGGGGCCCATGTCAGAAGGCAGGTTGAACAAACACCGAGTCAAAACCTGAACTGTAGGTTGTGCAGCTCAATCAATCCTGAGTCAAAGTTACCCTGAGTTCGTCTTGTGCATGCGATGCTACCCAGACAAGTGCAGTGGCAAAAAACAACCACAGAAGTGTAGAAAATACCAGGAAATGGCAGAAAAATGTGAGTGTTGATTCATACAAATCCAAATGCACAATGAAATGTCTCCCAATAGTCGAGAGGAAACACTGACATTAACCAGCCTGGGCCAGGAGACAACCACAGAGGAACAAGAGGCTCCAGAGGAGTCAGAGGCTTGTTTAAGTCATTTGTCCCCGTGGTTCAATCCTCTCCACTTATAAACTTATAAACTTCAATTGTCTGTTGGCTACTATTAAAGTTAAAGTTCATTGTATTTGAAGTTTACACTAGCAGTAACGGAGTAATTATAATAACCACAATTTAAATAATACAGGTAGAAAAGCCACTTTTGTTTGTAGTTGTATATCGGCCCCCTGCTGGGCCACATTCAGAGTTCTTGTCTGACTTCTCTGACTTGGTCCTCAGAATGGATAAAGTCATTATTATTATTGACTTTAACATCCATGTAGATGTTATAAATGACAGCTTTAGAAATGGCTTCATTTCATTACTTGAGTCAGTTGATAAACCAACCAACTCATAGCTTCAACCACACCTTAGATCTAGTCCTGACTAGATCTGGTGTTGAGGTAGAACATGTGTCAGTGTTCCCTTAGAACCCACTCCTGTCAGACCATTCTTTGATCACTATCAGAGAAAAAGCTAACCAGGCCATCCCAACAACTGGACCATCACCAGATGTGCTGACTGTAAGGTGGCAGTGATTAAGCCATTGCTTAAAAAACCATCACTGGATCCTGATGTGTTAGCAAACTATAGGCTGATATCCAACCTTCCTTTTATCTCTAAAGTTCTTGAGAAGGTTGTGGTGACTCAGTTACTGGAGCACCTGCAGAGGAACAGCCTGTTTGATATGTTTCAGTCAGGCTTTAGAGCTCATCACAGCACAGAAACAGCACTTCTTAAAGTTACTAATGATCTTCTCATAGCTTCCGATCATGGACTGGTCTCTATGCTGGTTCTGCTGGACCTCAGATTAGATTAGATCACATGATCACTCTAGATGGTATCTCCTTAACATCTAGTCTCTCTGAGGAATCTTGGAGTAACTTTTGACCAAAATCTCTCCTTCAACTCACATATTAAAATAGTCTCTAGAAGTGCCTTTTTTCACCTGAGGAACATCACAAAGATCAGGAAACTACTGATGGGGCATGATGCTGAAAAGTTAGTCCATGCCTTTGTTTCTTCCAGGCTGGACTATTGTAATTCTTTATTATCAGGGTGCCCAAACAACTCTTTAAGAAGCCTTCAGTTGATCCAAAATGCTGCAGCCAGAGTTCTGACAGGTACTGACAAAAGAGATCACATGACTCCTGTACTGGTGTCTCTTCATTGGCTGCCCGTTAAATTTAGAATAATTTTAAAATTATTCTTCTGACCTACAAGGTCCTCAGAGGCCTAGCTCCATCCTACCTGGAGGAGCTAGTGACACCTTATCATCATCAAGTATCGCCACCTTCATAGTTGTATGCTGACCTGCTGACCTACTGACCTCCGACCCCACTGACCAACTCAACTCTACCGGCAGTTTATTATAATTAATGTATTTCTATGTTCTCTACCTATTCACTCCTCTACCTGTCCTCCCCCCTTCTCTTGTCTCTCTACCCAGCCCCCCCATCAGCAGGAGGGTCCCCCTACATGAGCCTGGTCCTGGGTTTCTTCCTGTTAAAGGGGAGTGTTTTCTTGCCACTGTTGTTTGTTGGGGCTCGGGCCCTGGGATTCTGTAAAGCACCTAGAAACAATTTTGATTGTAACAGATGCTATATAAATAAAGATTGATTGATTGGTTGATTGACTGATTTATTGATTGAATCTTCAGCTGTGGGAACAGAACCCTGCAACTACAAGCTGTTGTTTTTGTCTTTGATCTTAGATTGCCATCATCGTCTTTGATCTTAAGTTGGCATTTTAGTCTTTGATTTCCTTTATGTCATTGATGTCAAAGTTGTTCTTTCATGTCAGATGACTGAAGAGATCAATGGAGAAATCAGAGCTGGGAGATCAAACACATCAGCTCTACCTCTTTCAGCACACGCCTGAGGAGCTCAGCACTCTTGTACCACACTGGTGACCAGCAGACGCATCAATGGCACAGAGAGGAATCCAACAGCTGAAGGCAGAACAAGAACCGATGGAATCATCAGCGGAAACTTGGAGGGAAGAGGTCCAGCAGCTCAGAAAAGCCCTGGCTGAGAAGGAGGAGCAGCTCAGCACGGCTGTGAAGAGGCGACAGATGAGGACTGTGGCCCATGTGGAGACCCTGACCCTGCTGAACAGCACACAAGCTGCTCTGAAGGAGAGCAAACTCAACTTTGCTTCTCTGGAGGAAACCCTCCACAGTCAGCAGCAGGAGAAAGAGGAGAGATACAGGAGGGAGCTGATGGAGCAGGAGGAAGGTCTGAATCAGAAGCTCCTTGTGATCGAGGAGGAACTTGAGAGGCAGCTGGAGGAAGAGAAGCAGAGGAATAATGAAGAGAAAGAGGCCATGAGGCAGCAGCTCTTTCGACAAGAAGAAAAGTTCAAGAAACTGCTTGATGAAGAGCGACACAAATATGATGAGAAGATCGAGGAAAAAGAAGAGTCAATGAAGCAGCAGCTGTTGGCTAAAGAAGAAAACTTTAACAAGATGGTGGCTGATGTTTGTCAGTGGTGGGAGAGCACAGCTCAGAAATGGGCACAAAAGAACGAAGAGCTGCAGCACAGGTTCCAGGAGAGCCTAAGTTTGAGGCAACACGAGGAGGAGGAGAACAAAGAGGAGCTCCAGAGGCTCTCTGAAGCAATCCTCCAACTTGAGGTGAGATGCTTTTGCCTTTGTTCCTCTTCCAGAAGATTTCAGATGATGTTCAGTGAAATCTAAAACACAATCTCTCTTTTCTGCAGCTTCAAGTATTAAAGAAGCAGGAGAAAAAAAGCTTCTGGAGATGGAAGTTCTGGAAAAAGAGGAAACAAACAACAATTCCAGAGCTCCCAAAGCCCTCCTCCTCCTCTCCATCCTGACCTCCACAGCATCACATCCTGTCTTTTTTTTTTTAGTTTTATTTTACAGTATAATCATTGTTTATATTCTATGTTTGGATCTATGATGTAGAAACAATAAAACTCAAAGTAAACCACCAGATTATTCTAGATGTTGTAAATGACAGCTTTAGAAATGGCTTCATTTCATTACTTGAGTCAGTTGGTTTCCTCCAGCAGATAAACCAACCAACTCATAGCTTCAACCACACCCTATAGCTAGTCCTGACTTATGGTGTTGAGGTAGAACATGTGTCAGTGTTCCCTCAGAACCCCCTCCTGTCAGATCATTCTTTGATCACGTTTACATTTATGATTAAGGATTCTTCTATGCTCAGAACACAGTCTTACTATAGCAGACGTCTTTCAGATAATGCTGTAGCTAAGTTTAAGGAAGTGATCCCTGCGTTGATCCCAGGACCACTGTGCGTTTCCCCAGGGATCAATCATTAGAATCTTAGCCCTGCTGAGGTCGACTCTATTGCTGAAGGTGCAGCAACCTCACTGAGAATCACGCTTGATTCTGTTGCCCCCCTGAAAAAGAAAATAGTAAATCAGAGGAGGTGTGCCCCCTGGTATAATTCACATATCAGGACCCTCAAGCAGAAAGTGCGAAGACTGGAAAGGAAGTGGCATTCTTGTAAAATAGACAGCTATCATGTAGCCTGGAAAGACTGTCTATTAGTTTACAAAAAGGCCCTCCGCAAGGCTAGAACAGCTACCTATTCAATCCTCCACCTGTCCTCCCCCCTTCTCCTCTCTCTCTACCCAGCCCCCCATCAGCAGGAGGGCCCCCGTACATGAGCCTGGTCCTGCTCAAGGTTTCTTCCTGTTAAAGGGGAGTTTTTCCTTGCCACTGTTGCTTGTTGGGGGTCAGGCCCTGGGATTCTGGAAAGCGCCTAGAAACAATTTTGATTGTAACAGACGCTATATAAATAAAGATTGATTGATCAAATCTAAATATGTTGTGTCTGCACTTGCGTCCAATTTGGTTGTCATGGCAACGACGTTGGCCTTCCTACATGTGTTCCTACAGGTGATGATGTGGTAAATCACCAGAAAAGTAACATGGAAGCATGTGCAGTGAGACAATGGATGCCCAACAGCTCACTTTTCAGGTTCTCCTGGTGGTTTTGAGTCGTGGCTCTGACCTCTGCTGCACAGGGGCTGCAGTGTGAACAGGGCACGGTGCTCACCAAGATCAGCTTTGGATAACCACGACCACGACCTGAATGAATGACAACCTACAAGGACCACCTCCTGTTTTCCTTTGATAAAGTTGGCAACCCGAGGTACTCATCAGGGAATGATGAAACATCCAATCGGGCTCTGATAATCATCTACCCACAGACGTTTTTTGAGTAGTGTCAGCTCTTCGACATCAACTGGGTCTTCAAGGGACGGACACGACATGTCTGCTACTGCCTTCAGTCTGCAGCCGTCAGCTTAAGAGCAGGAGTAATTTGAGGTGAGTTAAAGCAAATCTGCCAGTGAGCAGGTTAGTTTCACAGAGTATGTTGCCCGGGTAACTGGCTGAGAATTGCAGGAAACTGGCTGAGTTTCCCTCATCTCAAGACTGACTAACAGGGTTTTTGCTAAACCTGCTGTAAGAAACTGGAACCAGGTCAGCAAAATGCACACATCGCTCAGGCCAACTCACCGTCCGTGCACTCTCAGAAGACGACTTACAACTGTACTATCTGGCAGTATTAGTCTGGCTACATCCGGACCAAAGGCATCCACGTGTTTTATATCATTGAACTACTGCAGGATTTTATGTTTCATGCATGCACGTAAAGGCGCTTAGTGATGAAATGTGACCTCTTCTCGGTCGCACATCTCTCCCACGTCTGTCTCAAACCCTGGCACCACAATATCCTTTCACTCTCCTAAACTCTTTTTCACGTCTTCTCCTGCGTGACTGAATTTCTCTGGCCACCCAAATCTCTTAATAACCCCAAAACAAGGACGAGTGCTCATAGTGGAGCAGCACTGACAGGGGGTTAAGCCTCTTCTCTGTCTCTTTGTCATTTTCCATGTATATATATGAAAAGCGTCACACATCTACACAGCTCCTACTGTCTGTTCATTCTATTGTGGCTCTAGACCGCCTCTCCTAAACTGTAGCATCTTACAAATTTTTGTTATTGAAGATCTGGTACTAACGCTGAATTGCACAACCATTATGTCCTCGTAATCGTGCATAACAAGAAGCAGTAATTTAGCAATCAATTCTCTATTCAAACATTAAAACCACTTCAAAATGGAAATATCATAAGTTTAAATGTTGTACTCTGGCAGGGGGTGCATAGTGTTTAGTTTGTTTATTGTAGGCACAATGGGTGATGCTATTTTACAAAAGAGAAGTGTGTGTCGGGGGAAACTGGGTAATAAACTGAAGCATGAAGAGCTTCTTTAGTGAAACACTCCCTCTTCATCCGGACTTGACAAGATGTTTGTGAAGGACCTGATTCACAGTCCATCACTTCTTTAACATAAACCTACTTAAAGCACAGACATGAACATCAGGATCCTGATAATGGTACCAACAAACTGTCAGGGTTTCTGAGTTGTGTCGGTCTTTGTCCTGCAGGGGGTGGTGTGGGGCACAATTGGTGGCAGCTGGCACTGCTGGCAGGAACACCTGTAGGCAATTTACATCGGGCTGCCTATTTAAGCAGGCTGCGCCTGCCTGTCAGTGCCAGGGTGTCTGTTTGTGTTGTGAGGTTGTCTGTTTGTCTTGTCAGCGTGTCTGTTCGTCTTCCTCGTCGTGTTCTGTGTTTCCTGGGGGGCCGCTCCAGCTTCGTGTCTCCTGGAGGGCCGCCCCTGTTCCCTGGGTGCTCCCCAGTCCTGGAGGGCTGCCCTTGTGTGTTCCTCATGGTGTTTCCTCATGTGGGCCTGCCAGGCTGGGAGATGTTTCCGGTCTACCGTGGGGGTGCTGTCCCATTGTCGACTCTGGCCTGGGTGGTTAGGGGGCTCTGTGCTTTGGTGTGGAGCCTCCGGTCTGTCTGGGTCGGGGTGGTCTTTGTGGCGGTACCACCTGTGGTCACGGACCGTGACCTCCCTCGGCCTGGTGGGCCTCCAAAGGTGGCGTCTCCTTCGCCTCAGGTCTCGGTGCCCAGCCATGTCTCAGCTTGCGTGTGTGTGTGTGTGTGTGTGTCCTTTTTCTTGATTCTCTTGTTTCTCTTTGCTGTTTTTATGCTTTGTGAGGCACTTTGTGCTACCTAGTGTATGAAAAGTGCCATATAAATAAAGATTGAATTGAATGTTCTTTGTGTGCCCCCTTCCCCCTGTAAATAAAGCTGTTTGATCATTTTACCACTGTGTCCTGGCCTGTGTTCGGGTCCTAATCAACCCGTCCGTGACACAAACAGTTAAACTTCATGAATTTGTATTCTGATGTGACTGTAAAGATGACAAAATTGCTTTTCTCTGTCTTCGTATATCTCTTTTGAGCAGGACATCCATGCATCCCCAATAGACCTTATCCACGCCCTAGGGCATACACGAGTGGACAGCAAAAGAAAAGAGGAAGTTTTTAATCCAATATTACCAGCATGGTGGCACTGCTGTGGAAAATTACTGTTTTTTGCATGAGGAAGATCAAAGTCAGTGGCCTTATTCTGCCTTTGCTGGTTAGGATTAAAGTTACCGCTGCTCCATGGACTCCTGATCACTGGGCAAGATCAAAGTAAATGGCACAAGCATCTGATCTTGCTCCCAAAAAAAAAAATCACATGTCAACATACCATCTTAAACGTCCTATTGTTGAAGATCTTTAAAAAAAATAGATATTCTATCAAGTTTGGCAAGCACGCCCTTCAGTGGGCTTCTCCAAAAGCTTAGCAATGATTCAGTTGGCAGCCAACTGTCCCTGCAGAGCACAGATGGATTAGAAACTGACAGTTCAGACCATGCTAGCGCACGTCAGAATGACAGATGTGTTGCTAAGGCCCAACACATGCTTGATGGAGGTCTCGGATTAGTTAGAACTGCAGCATAGTGGGAGCTGCGTGTATGTTCTTCAGAGGCTGAATCATGACGCCACTTCCAGTTCAGTCCACTGCTGAAAAGGCTTCATAGAATTTTGTTTCTTTTTAAAGGGACCTTGGGCCGATTGGGGATTTTTACCATCACTATTCGTTCATATCCACAAAATTCCACAAACAACCTAAATCAACTTTACAGTTTTCCATAAAAGATTATCACACAGTAGAAAGCAAATGTGCTGCGCTTTGCTTTAAAATGGAAAAGCCATTTCATTTACGTACTATGTCTCAAAGGGGGACGCCTGGCCGACTTTTATTTTCATCAAAGGGGAGTTTCGGGAGTTGTGCTGCTGGTGGTGAAAGTTTTGGGGCGGGAGGGGATTTTAAATCAACACACTAACTGATCTGCCAAAAATTTGAAAAAACAAAAACAAAACTATAAACAGAGCAAACACTGAATAAATTATAATCTAAACAACCTGGACTCAGGATAATTCCTGTAATTTTAGGTTAAGAGAGCAATTGAGCAGCGAGATCAAACACAGTGCTTGTGGCCCTGCCAACTGCGCCCCACTGGATTTAGGACCACTTGTTAATGTGTCAGATCTCATTTACAGGCATCTGTATCTTAATTATGCAGGAAAAACAGACGGGAATAGATGCAGGTGTCTACCCAGTCTGGTCACCTTAGCATCCCGGCAGATCCTCCTCTCACATTTTAATGGGGATTATACGTGCTATAAGGCACAAGGGGCATTGAGCAGCAACCTAAAGTATGTGGATGGTAAATAATGGGGATACTGATCCTTCAGACTGGGAACACCTATTAACACTAGTTTGAAAAGAACAGATTTCCCACCCTAATTGTTATAGGTCCTTACTCTTGTAAACTACAAATAAAATGTGATTTTTAAGTGCAGAAATGATAAATACTAGACTGCTATCTTTCAAATGGTAGGTCTCCTTTTGAGGCCTGACTGACATGCTAAGTGCTTGGAGTTTGTCATCTATGAGGTCTTTTTCTTTGATACTTCAATGAGACAAATTGCTGGAGGCCTTCTGCAATTATTATCCATTATGCATTGGCAATTACGATTGTTAATCAATTATGCAAGTAGTTGATATAGCAAAGGGGAGCCAGTTGTAGCACCGTCGAGGAGGGTAATTTGAATTTAAGCACCGTCTCCATGTGAATTTCTTCCAATGGAAAAGTTAATTGGTTGTGCGACATTTACACTAGGCAGTCAGATGAGAAGAACTGACAGTATAAGGACGGTGTAGATGTCAGATGCACCACATGGGTGCGAGTGTTACTCTGTGACAAATGAAGCCGCCTGCAGCAGAGTTTCTGCAAATGGAGGTTTGCCATTTTACAACGATTTATAATAACATGAATGTCATAGGCATCGCCAGTGAAGCAGTTTGGAGCTATCAGTGCACTACGGGAGTCGTTTTGGGGGTTGTTTTATAACTAAAAATGTTGCGTCTTTAAATTATTTAATTTAAAGGCAAATTTTTCATAAATAACTGAAAAAGAAGTGCGGCAATTTCCAGTGAACACTTGTGAGTGGATAGTAATACATGCAGACGAGGACTTGGGGTAGTAGGACGATACAACCATATAAATTGAGGCATTTGTCTGTTTTAGCATTTCTAGTTAAAAAGGAAGAGCACTTGGAATATTGGAGCCATTATACGGTCGATAGTGTCAGATATGCTTTAAAGGGTTAACTAGTCCTAAATAATGCAGCAAGCAGATGGATCAGTCCTATAAAGATGTTCGACCTCGGTATCATCCTGAAGCATGTTTCTGCAGTCTCACTGTGCTGCAGGAATTTTATAATTCATGGATTGGGTTTGCCTTCAACTCTTCTGCCATGTCCCCAAACAAATGAACATTTGCTGGGATTACAAGAAAAGCACAATGAGCCCCGGTTTCAGACACTTTAATCTGGGTTGGATGCCACTTGGTTTTCCCTCGTTTTTACGCCTTAGTGATGTTTTTTTTCAGTCAGCAGTTTCTAAATCTGTAAGACTATCCAAAAATTATGGACTGTGAGCAGATATTTCCAGTTTGTTTTGGCGAGAAGACCTGATTAGAAACTGTTGTTTGCTTGCATGGACAGCTTAGGCAAGGATTTTGGAGTCTCTTGCCTGAAAGTTCCACGGTGGTGAAAATTGAAAGAAATCTCATGTGGGATATCGAGTTCAAATGAAACAAGTTTATCAAACTTCTCTGATAATAACATGGAGCCTTCACCACAGCTATTTTCTATATTGAGACCTCATGAACTGGAGTGCTGAAATCACATTTTAATAAACCAAAAAATAATTACGTCTATATGTCATTCCTGCAAAATTTGCTCTGGGAGTAAGCGACGGCTGTACTTGTTTAATTTAGCTGCGTGAATGTCTGTCTAACTCTGCCTGTAAAAGATGTAGAAAGGTGCACATTCCTAAAAGCCTTTCAAAAGCTGCCCCTAAAGCACCGTGGGAGGTTCTGTCATATGTTAGGCAGCTTCCCATCACCCATATGTTGTTGCCATATGCCATCAGTATACGACACCATCTCTGGCAGTTGTTGTGCGCTACCTTGATACATGCAGCAATGATATTGTCAGGGGATAAAAACATCCATCAGGTGGAAAAATGACAACCTATTCATGTATTATAGGAAGTTTGTGTGTGTCCCGCATCCTTGTCACACACAAACGCTGGCTGTTGAGTGATACTCATCACATCTTGATGAGATTCTGACTGTCTGAGCCATCACTGCTGACAGGATCTGCATCCCCTCCTCCTTTCCCCTCCACTTCCTCTCTCACTGCTGGACCACTCTATTGACGTTCAGTCATCCTGACAGATGTTTCAGTCACCTGGGATTAAAAATGAGAGAGGGGAGATAGATGGTATCCATTGTGAAGGTGCAATTTTAAAATGGCCTGAGATGGCGTGAATGCCTCCCAACCACAATAAAACATGCTGTCAATTGGAAGCAGCTAAAGAGATTCAGTGTTGAGCTTTCATTTTTAGAAACAAACTTTGACAGCCGTTGCTTATTTCATAGAGATATAAACAGTAGGGGTTTCTCAAAAAGGTCACCTTTCAGGTGTAAGATTTTCTGATTTCACATACTGGTGTGTTTTGCTCATCCCCTTTTCACATTCTTTAACTTTGACATGTACACATATTCCAAAGTGCCATGGAAACTCCTTGGAAACACATTTATACAGAAATGCTGCCGGGGTCAATGGCCTCTTTTTATGGAAAATTCTCTTTCCCGTAGTTTTCAGCATAGACAAAATAAAGAACTGTGCCTATATTGTTTTTAGTTAAAAAATACTCCAGTTTGACACGCACATGGCACATCACCATGTGTGTCTGTTTACAGACATGAGTGTAATAGACCAGTATTTCATTAACCAGTCCACTGGGCTGGCTAATAATATGACTTATATGAGGGAGGCCTCACCGGTGTCTGCCAGGCTCTTATCAATATCAAAGCACGTGTTGTCAGCGCCTCTCATTTATTCCCAGTGTGGAGCTCAACATAGGTAATATTTGCAGTTCTAAAGAATTTTTCTCTTGTATGGAATCATTGGACTCCATTCAAAGACAGTGCTTAATTTTTGAAACTGCTTACTTTCGGTCGCCGATGGAGTCAACTTGCATAAATCTACATGTAAAACAAGACAATCGTTTTAAAGAATGACTCACTTTAGATCTATATTCTGAGGGGATTACTTGATTATCATTTGGCGCTGTGAAAACTTTGCCAATAAAAGAAAAAGGCCCAACATAAACTTGTTCCAGAGCTACTCCCTTTAAAAGTTAGAGGGTTTTTCAGGCTTACTGCTGCAGCTTTTGATTCTACATTAGCACCACAGAAGATGAGCCAGGAAATACTCCTTCATCCTTAAAAACCTCATCCTACTTACTATAATCAAAGTCTCCTCACCCAGTTTTTTTTAATTGATTCCCTGTGGAGTTGAGCTACACACTGGCATGATATCAGAGATCCGGGGCTCCCTGAGAAATAAATATTGCTCACAGACACCGAAACGCAAAGTTTAAAAGGTGGGAAGATGTTTTTATAAAAGCATAATCAAGCTGTACCACAAGAGCTGCTCTTCTGAGCTGATGTCACACAAAAACTGAAACATTAGTGATCACAAAGGTGGAAGCAGTCTCACTGGAAGGGCGAACACAACACTGCAGATAAAGACATGGTCCAAAGACATCTGTGGCTGAGATATTAGAGAAGAAATTCCGGAGACCTAAAGCATGTAGAAGACTCAATTTCAAGGTATTTTAAAAGTAAACAGAATTTAGGAGGTTATGAACACATTGTTTATCTGAGATTTGCAGGTGCCTGATGAACCTGAAGGCGACAAAACAAGCTACAGATCCTTCATCATGGACAACGCAGGTGTCTCTCTTTGATTACATCGTTCATTCAAGGAGGATGCTCCCTTCAAATCTAAAATGCAATTGAATCAGTGCAGTGAGAGCAGTCAGCGGAGCAGCACATGTGGTCAGTCATTGTGCTTTCTACCTTTTAACATAGCCTTGTTTATTCTCAAACACTAACTCATGTTCAGAAGCTGCCAAATTTTATATCATTAAATGCACATTACACTTCCACGTCTCAGATGTACTTGAGCGAACCATCTGGCACTGCAGTGAGAGCGGTCCATGGAGCCATTTGGCCGTTATATTTTAGGCTGACTATTTCTCATTTTCTGGCAAAAAACACAGGAAATATGAAAAGATACGCCCTCGGTGCAGGACTGGAGGGTATTTATTTCAGTGTGGTAACAACTCAACAGCAAATACATAAACGCTGGTCTTTGGTCTCGACAGATCAAGGGTGTCAAAATCCAGGCCTCGAGGGCCATAATCAAACCGGCTTTTACCTGAGTTCCCACTCGCCTTGGTGAAAGCTGTTTCTGCCTGGCTGGATTGCAGCACTCGGGGACTGGGTTTCAACTCCGCAGCTGTAGATCAAACCGCCGGATGTGATACATGGATGCGATACCTACCACCTCTAAAACTGCCCCGCAGATTATCTGATAATGTGCCGACAGGTCAAAGCCGTATAAAAATGGTACCATACACTGCTGCTTTATACCTCATGTCTTTGTCACATTTACTTTACCAGTGCATATCTTCTGATCATGTGTGCCGGGGAAAAAATGCTTATTGGAGCGACCCTGCTGCTTGGAGACTGACTGAGGGGGCAATGCTGTGCACCCTGTCTGAGGATACAAAAGTGTGGATGAGAGATTCGCCGGTGTCCTGCTTGGCTCTAGAGAGATTACCAGCAATTTATTAGACTCATCCATTTTCCTTACTAGAACACAGAAAGGCTAAGCTGCAGTTGGGGTCTTCTTTGCACCATCATCAAAACCTATATATATATATATATATATATATATATATATATATATATATATATATATAGATAGATAGATAGATAGATAGATAGATAGATAGATAGATAGATAGATAGATAGATAGATAGATAGATAGATAGATAGATAGATAGATAGATAGATGATGCCATCTTGTTTTTGCTCAGAGAAAAGGAAGGTTGGCTGCCTTCAGATGTGAGCACAGATATACAGCTGCTGCTTTGAGCTGAAAATGGGGCAACACATCGGAGCATCACAAGTCCCAGCTGAGCCATAGAGCGAAGTGAATAAACTGAGATAGTGAAGGCTTTGACTGTATTTGTTTGTACAACTGCATAGCGAGCACCATGTTATTTAATTGGCTCATTTGCAAACTGATGATACACATTAACAGATAATGGAATGGCCGTATTGAAATGCACATCACAACTGCCCTAAGTGAAACGCCGGGGATGGTAAAAACAATGTATTTCTTTCCTGATAACTCAAATGTACCCTTCCCAGTTAAAGGAAAAAGGCTTCAAAGGCTTTGCAATTGTCCTGTTAATAATGTTGCAGCCTAGGAAAGCTTCTCAGGCACAATTCCATCAGAAAGAAATGTATTGATTAAATCATCTGTCAAAGGGTGCCCCCCCTAAACAAAAAGAATGTACTGCTCTTAATCTTTGTCTGCCTTTTTTGGAGGGAAAAAAAGGCCACTCAAGCCTGGAATCAATACCCTGGGGAAAAGAAATATGGTAACAAAACTGAACTTCATGTGATGTCAATGCATTAAGTCGGTTAACAAAACAAAAACGGGGTTTTTTTGTCCCCTGTCCTAAGGCCTGAAATAGTTACCATCTGCTCCAACAATTTCCTACAGTGCTGTGCTTGAATTTCTCCCAAATGAATGCTCAGATGTTGCAATTGCTGCCTGCCACCATGGTGCCACAGTCTGGGGGATGCTAATGAAACATGAGGAGGGTGCTGGAAGTTGACAGCAACATTAGCCACGTCTAATCCATTCAATTCCTATTATTTGAAACAATGGGGAGCACAAACAATGCATCCAACTAATGTATCCTGCAGCTAAAGCTGTTTCATGCCAAACCTCTGGAGGGGGCGAGTGACCACCGGGGGATGACAGAGTAATGAACACAGGCCGCATGCTGGGGAAGTCAGAAGAGGTTCGCATTTAAAAAGGAAGAAAATTTGAAAGCAAAGCGTGGTAAAAGCGGTTGATCACATATTACCGGTTAGTGTGGCTGAAAATTAAAGCTTCAAGGGCATACACAGCTTCATTGACTTTTAAAAAAACACTATAAAAAATAATTCTAAGCAGCTAGATGGGTACTCAATACCCACTCGGGTCGTAATCTTCAACACTGGCAAAAATATTTCTGGCCTCTGTTATTGAAAATAAGTATAATCACAGACTGGTGGTACATTCAGAGAAGTTTCAAAACCAAACTCTTCAAACATTCTGTCCTGAGAAGGATTTTTTTAATTTAGACTTCTCACAATGGGTCACAGGCTAACCGGCATGGAAATTCTTCCACATTCTGTGTTTTATGAAAATAGGAGCTTATAAATCTGCTGAGACGATCTGTGCGATTGTGCAGCAACACGTTCCTTCTTGACTTGCGAAACAAAAAGGCAAAATACCGCTGAACTGAATCCAGAGGGCTTTTCATCTTCCAGAGATCAAGGTCAAGGGTTATCATAAAGCTCCATGTACATGTCATGTACATATACAATACTACAGCTATTGGTCCCTATAGGTGGGGAAACCAGAGTAACCACAACATTCACTATTCAACATCTGATGTCATCGGCTCAGTGCTTTTTGTAGACTTCACATGGGCTTTAATCATGGACCTTTATCATACCACAAACTCTGGTTCATAAACTTCATACCCTTCGACTGAGCTCCTCCCTTTGCAACTGGGCCCTGGACCCTCTGTCGGACAGACACATATTACTGCTCTGCAAAATATCGGGGCTCACATGTTGTCCAGTTTGCGTGCGACAGTGCTCCGATGCATCAGCAACAGCAATGAGTCCAGCAACAGTGAGGAGGTGGAAGATCTAGAAGGTCGGTGCAGCGAGAATCACCATCAGATTTAAGATGAAGGAGACAATTATGGACTTTTGAGTGGGCAGTCACCTCCTGCTGCACATCTGAAGATGTGTGGTCTCCAGCTATAGATACCTTGGCGGCCACCTGAGTGAAGAATCCAGCTGGAGCAACATCACTTTCAGTCTGGTCAGGAAAGCCAACCAGCGCCGCCACTTCCTCAGGCGGCTTAGGCGTGCTGGACTTGGTAGCGCAGGCATCACCTTGCCTTGCAGATGTGTGCTGGAGCATATATAATGCTCCAGCACCACTGCGTGCCATGGGAGGTGCTGAGAAAAAGACACGCATAAGGTGATTAAGGCTGCACAAAGGACTTCTAGAGTCAGCTTGCCCACAACAGAGGACATTGACACCTCCAGATGCAGGAAGAGAGCAACTAGCACCAGGACGGACCTCACTCAACCAGCACCCACAGTCTTTGTCCCTCTCCCCTCAGGCAAGAGGCTGCGGAGCATAAAACTGGACCACCAGTCTGAGGAACAGATTCTGGAAAGAAGCTGTAAGACTGCTTAACTCTGGTGGGGCGGTGTTAATAATGGAACCCCCTCCCCCTCAAATGCAGCCCTTTATTTATTTATTTGTTATCATTATCAACTATTTAGAGTTACTTATTGCTTCTATGTTTAGAATTGTTATTTATTAAACTCTAAGTAATAAATAATGCAGGACCTGGTTGCATAATTTTGGTTCCATCTGATGCTCTTGCATGGTTTGCAAATGACAAAGCTGCTTGAATTATTTCAACATTTATTAAAAAGTATACTTACAAAGACAAATCACCAAAAGGGATGTAACCTTCCTCAAACCCCAAATCTACATAACTAACATTTAGAGAATAAATATTAGTTGATAATCTCAGGACCAAAACATCTATCAAGAAAGACAGACATAAAATCGGTAGTGCAGCCAGTACTGTGTTACTATGGTTACAAATTAATCTGGCAGTCAACAGAAATGAACTCAGATGCAGAGATAAAGCCAACTTTAACAGAATCAACTTGTTCCTCCAAAGAGTGGAAAAATGATCAAAAGTATAATAAAAACTAAATTTAGTAATGTAAAATCTAAACTAAATATCACTAGTGGTGGGAGGACAAAAACAGATAACTGAAAGATTATAAAAATCCAAATCAAATCCAATCAAAGGATCTAAGCACCAGAAACTGTCTAGACTGGAGGATAACCAAACTAAAGTGTAAAAAGTAAAACAAATATTAACAACAATTTAGCAGCGCTTTAAAAATGGAGGCTCTGCAAAGTCTTTGAAAATCTTACAGTTACAATGTCTGTAGCAGGAACAGGGATGTGGACATTTTATTTCTTTATTTCTTTATTATCTTTAATAGGTTTAATGGTGTGTAATGGTGGTGGGTAATTTTGTACAGTGCTGTACAAGGCTGGTGTGTATGACAGGGTAAAACACCAGGGCAAGACGCAGACCGTATATACGCAGAGTTTAATGGGGAGGGGGCAGAAACACTCGGGAGAAGGGATAAATGACCTGAAACGAGGAGAGTTGCTTCTCAAAATCAAAGAGGGAATCACAAGACAACAGACAAAACCTCACGGGTGTGACGGCGATGCTTTCATGACATGGATGTCACGTGAATTTGAGAGTTCAAAACAACGCGCAGAGAAAACTTAGAAGACGCTCCAGAAAAGCTTTCACAGTATCAAAGCTTTGTACCAAAAACTGCTAATTATGCAACAAGCAGCCCAGACAGATTATGTACATACACGTCTCATCAAGGTGACTTGTACGAGGACGCCGAGGGTTCTCCAGGGGGGTGGGGGGGTTTACTGACACAAAGTCCATTCCCTCATTTACATACAGTATGCTGCGTCTGACGCCGCCTCGGTGCCTCCATGATAAATGAGTCAGATTGTGTGCCAGTTTTCATTTAATTACGTGCTTTTTGGTCAAATCCTCTGAATGAATCATCTAATTAAATGCAAATGTGGAAGGAAAGAGTTCTCTGTTAGAACATCAGTTGCACCCAGCAAGAATTTGTTTTGTTTATTAGAAATGACGCAGGAAGATGAGCCAAGAGAGAAGGAATCGCATGAGGAGCCTCGGTGAAATGAGCTCGCCACAGGGCGCTCGGATTCCCAAAAACTGAATCTTGACCTCCATCTTCCAGGCTGTGAATAAGTAACAAGCTCCCGGGAGAAGAGCACCAGAAAATACATCTGTTTTATGTTCGGCTTTTATCTTCACACACAGGCAGAAAAGTGGGTTCGGCACCATTTCCTTCAGTTATTCATTAATTAGTGTCAGCAGCACTTTGACTCCGTCTTGATTTTACCAAAATGCATCCATTACAGCAAATGTGCCGGGGTCCCCCGAGTTCAGTTGCTTTCATTGTATCTGCAGAGACTAAACACTCTACCTCTCTTTTGAAAAGTCCAAGAATAAATACTGTCCATTTTCTGCAGTATAGGAATCAGTCGAGGATGGAGGCCATTGTGTAATTTCTCCCACTAGAGGTCTGTTTTCCCCCTAAAGAATCATTGGGGTGTTTTTTTTTTTAAATCTAACCAGGGACTCAGTTGGATTAAATGGATCTTCACTGCGATGGGACAAAAGATCGATGGAGCGACACACCACTGTTTCTGAACATAAGACATTATTGATTTGGTGGCATTGTCAACCACAAACAAGCAAAAACATAAGATCTTCCAATTATCCTGTACCGTGACAATTTCACTGCCAGTCATCCACAGCAGAGTGACAGATGCTCGATGCCATCAGTGTAGCACCAACACAATGTGTTATTAACCAAAAAGGAATCAGACAATAGCAAGTCAGTGTGTGAAAACAGACCTGACAGCAGACATTTAACCACCACACCAGGCTGCAACAGTTACAGGACATCATCCATTCATACCAACGGCTAACTGAAAAATACATGCCGCCATAAGTCAGTGACATATTTAAAATACTTCCCGAGTGCAGCTGAAGGAATATGAAAGCCCATGGAAGGGCAGTGACCCCCTGGAGCTGATGGAGGAGCACGTGTGGGCGTGAAGATCACACAGTGCTTCCCTGTAATCTCCATCTCAATTAGACATGATAATTCAAGAGGGATAAATAGTATAACGGTAATGCTGAGGCCGTCTTTAAAAGAAACCCCTTGTGATCTTGCCAAAGCAGAGCGCAGAAGACAACGCTGCTTATCGATGTGCAGCCATGCTTGTTTATATGTGGCAGCTCCAAGATAAGATGTGCTGCCTTATCTCCTGCTGAGCTATCAAAGGATCCAACACAGGTTTAAAGAAGCATTTTGCTGCCTATTACAGCCAAATCCCAGAAATCCTACGTCAGGCTGTGATTTTTCAAGATGGGAAGCTCGTAAAAACATAAACATAAATTTTTCACAGCTCTCCAACGTGCTAAAAATAGAAGCAGTCACGAACAAGTCCACCCAACATCTTCCACTGATTAAGAATTCTGACAAAAAATCTTTCATGTGTGGCTGATGAAGCTCATTCCTCATCACAGGCCTCAGTGTTGACACTTATGTGTTCCCTGTGTTTCGCACTTAATTATCTCCCCGTACTGAGCAATGCCTCAGTTTTCTATGGACCATGCAGCTGATGGAAAAACAACCTTTTCTATATCTTGGCTGATAACTACAGTCTCATTTAAAGCAACTACCTGCGGCACCTTGTCACATGATGTAAGCAGGAAGCTGCAGGCTGACAGCTACGATCGGAGAAAACAGGAGGTTTCCGACATTTCCTCAGCAGTCTCCGAGGCGCTCTGGCATTTTCATGTGCAAGGCATCTGGTTTTTGTAACCTCTTTAGCAACTTGGAGCTTTGCATCCTGCTCCTCTTGATCCCCTGGGCTGTTTGTTGCAAAAACATTTCAAACCAAACATTAGATTAGACCCCAGAGACACAAACACCATTGCAGCAGGAACAAATTGGAAAGCGAATGAAAGAGAAATCAATTATGCTGAAACCCCTTATTAACAATTAGTGCTGGTGAGGGGCCTTTCTCTTCCTTTTGTTGGGGTTGATTGTGTTGAAAACTGCTGTCATAGGCAGCTGGGGTTGTTTATCTGTCTATTGTCTTTGATGCTGACTGTCGGCACCCAAAGCGGAAAAAGACTTGACAGGGGACGAAGTTACACCGCAAGGTCATGAAGTTAAATCCTTGTTGGTGTCGACTGTTCTTAAATGCTGCTCCAAACATGAGATTTTAGTTCTAAAATGGAAAAAGCACAGAAATATTTTTTATTTCTTCTGTTTAAATCAAGCTTTCCATGATCTCTCTTCTGAACGGGGCAGAATATGCCCAGTGTTGCAGCCTTGAATTCCTGTATTGCTAAAATTCTTTTTTTTTTTTTAAATTTCATTATATCAGCAGTATTCTGTATGTTTAATGACCCACAGGAAGCTCCAAAACTCAAAATCTGCCCTTTTCCCAGCACTTTTATTGCATTTTATCTATACTTTCTCCTTTTCTTTACCCATGGCGCTCACTGGTTTTACTGCAGGAAACCAATTACAATAAAACAGCCCAACATGCACTCGGTGAAGAAATGAGTTCTTTCTAAAGGTTCAGATTAACGTTGCTATGAAAGATCAAGAAGGTGGCACGACACACATCAGGGAACTGAATCACATGAAGGTGAAACTGTTAATAAATCATAATAAATCAGATTTTTTACAAAAAATTATCCCACAATTCCATGGTGTTAGACCTCCGATCCTCCCAGTATTCTGCCCAGTTAATCGTAGTATCCCCACCTCTGAACTTTTCCATACGGAAAAAGATAATTGGGTAAGAATATACAATTAAGCAGATCAAAAATGCTATTTACGGATGAATAAATTGACCAGTAAAAATTCATTTTAGTGAAAGAAGCAGCTTAGGGAACACAGTCCAGTTCATTTATCTGTGCAAAGAACATGTGTGAGCTTTGTGATCCACCCAGGAGGGCCCTTTAGGCCAAGCCGGGTGAGTGACCCTTACATCCAATCCCAGCTGTTGAGAGGCTGGCCGGGCAATGATGAGCAGCTGGCTTTGTCACATTAGCTGTGACCACGTGCGACCTCAGGGTACCTTGGCAGGCTGCTGGCTGACTGAGAGGCCCGGGAGGAAGCTCGAAATGGGAATCGGGGAAGCAAATGAGCCAGAAAAGGGTGGTGGGGGTGACCAACACCAGAAAATGGAATGATGGTGGACCACAACAGAAAGCAGGGGCAACATGGTGCACTTGTCTCTATGCAGGCTGTCAGGGAGCCAACTGAAGCAGATGTTACATGTGGATTGGGCGACTTGGATGCTCCAAAAAAAAAATAAAAAAATAAAAATAAAAATAAGAAATGCTAACGAGCGTCTGCTGATTCACTAAAACTGCAATACTGAAAGCGCAGCACGAAAAATGAGCCATAAGGTTAAATTTACAATAACCAATTTGTAACTAGTTTCTCCTTTAAACTAACACCAACATCACAAATATTGTGGGAATCTTCACTTTCCCACATTTCATTATGAGCTCTTTATGAGAACCCCTTGTGTCCTCGCCCTTAATAAACAGGATGAATAAAGTTCAAGGACAAGTGAGGGAAACAACAGCAATTTCAAAAAGAAGTCTATAATACTGATGTATTAAGAGCTAAGTGAGGAACAGCACTTGTTTTTTTAATCCAGCGGGTGCACCTATATTCTCTTTCAAGCCCACCGTCTCACTCTGTAGAGGCACCATTACTGCTGATGTCTGCAAGAGACAGAAAAAACCATGTGGGAAGGTCCTCTTTCAGTCATAAAGAAATATTAAGACACTCATTTCATATCGGATTAAAAACAAAAATCCATACATATTCAAAATCTTTATATAAATAATTAATCAGCTTGAATCTGGAATGAGCCTGGGTACACGCAGAGAGAAAATAGCCGCATATTTTTGCACAGCACGACCTAAAATGACGGCTTACAGAGACTCGTGAACAGAGAACGGTGAAATTTAACGAGGTGGATTTAATTATATCCATTACAAAAAAGTGCCTCCGTTATCTCAAATATCCCTCTCAGATTTAAGCGCATTATTGCCCATTAAAACGTCTTTCGGAAATCCTAATGGTGTAAGGCTCCCACACAGCTCTTTCCATTATCCTGGAAGTAAGTTGGGAAGAAGATCTGAGGCTTCGATGGAGTCAAAACAGACGACGGCGACGAGCAGCTACCATTAAATCCTGGCTAAGCCACAGCCGCGCTAACTGACTAACTCTTGTCTCTGGACAGCGGACGCCTCGTATTGATAAAGAATTAATGCAATGCGTTAGGTTTCTGCAGGTTTCTCAAACTAAAATCTGTTAATTTCGCAGTCAAATGAGCGCTTCACATTTTAAGAGGACAGCAATAAACACTCTGCAATACACCATCACCCCCAAAATCTTGTGATATTACGTGGAGTGCTTTCCTACACACAACCTGTTGTTACAATTCCACTAATCAGATTTGCAGCGCAAAGCCAAATGGAGGGTTCCCTTCTTGACTACCCAAAAAGGAGGTGAAGCCATATGACCATCCTCTCTGGACAGGCAGCCAAAATACCAGTAATCACATCTGACAGCGGCGCGTGAGAGGAGAGAGCACTCACATTTGGCACAGTGCTCAAATGTCATTTCACCTTCGGCGCACACTAAAAGGTGACAGGCGTCATCCTCCGTGCCAGGACGAGGAGTTGGCTGGAGGGGAGATCCCCGGGAGAAGCCGACAGAAAACAGGCTGTACGGCACCGTAAAAAAACGCCGTCTTGACTGACAGAGCACCAAACGATCTTATAATGATACGTAATAAATGCCACTCGGGCGAGCCCGATGTTCGGATGCCACTTCATAATTAGATAAGATCTGAGGCCAAATTGTTGCTATGATGAGATAATGTGCCTGAATCAGCGGCAACAATCCAATAAAAGACTCTGTGTCATCAGCAAAAATAACACGGAGAAGCATCATTTCTCCTGTTGTGAATGGTTGAAGAGGCTTTTGACTAAAAGGGAAACACATAAAATGGTCCATTAAATGCCACCTAAACACGACCACCTAAAAGTACCATAAAGTTTGACTGTACTCCAGCTTTTTATCGATGAAACCAAATTTAAAGTTGAAAGCAGTTTTCCAATAACTGCGCGTTCGGAACACTTCGAGGTACGATAAGTTCGTCTGTTTGACCTCTGTCCGGCTCCAGAGGACGAAAACCATCATCACCGAATGGTGTTGGTGACTGATGCGGCAGAGAAAGGAGACAATGAGATGAGCAGCTCGCCATCCATCATCGTTTGGAGAAGGTCAGCGCGTGGACGCCGAATCCGCTCCGTCCCTTCATGCCAGTGTTTCAAATGAATGTCCGTTCAGCTTTAGTAGTGCCAACACGATGGTTACACATCCCATAACGCTGAGGGGAATATTAAGTTGACCTTCATTAGGATGATATTCTCTAACACGGATCTTCTCGTAGGTTCTGTAAGAGCAATAATGCAGAATGATATTGATTATCACCATTTAATTAGTTTGACCTTGCGGGTTCTTCATTAATGTTCGGATAGGGATTCAAGGAGGGACATAACAGAAAGTGTCCAGTATTTGAATGGCCTTATCCAGCATCTGCTGCAATGACGCCCGCATATCTGCACTGGTTAATTATACACGTACACATGCAGAAACACATTAGTGAAAGTTCACTTGTAGTTCAGCCTAAACCCTCATGTCTTACAAAACTTCTATACGGACATCTGTCCTTGAATGTAGGGTTGTCTGTTTAAAAACAGAGCGTCTGTAAAGCTGTAACACGCAGGTGACCCGTGCTCTGGAGCACAAGAGTCGGCTGATTATTATCTGGGAGATCATCGCGCGGCCCTTTAACACACAGGCGGCCGTACATCGATGCTTATTACCTCTCCATAGGAGCTTATATTGTTTCCCCTGGTAATTGACCGTTCGATCATTAGCGCGACAAACCAAACCAGCGGATGGATGACAGCGCAGCCCGTTGAGATGATGGCGAAGAGCCAAAGAGGAGCCTTTTTAAATGTGACGCAGAGAATTTGTGCAACCTCAGTGCTTCTCAGGAGACTGATTGTGGCGGTTTTACTGCTTTAAACACGCTTTTCTCTAATGTGTTTTTAGCTGCTAAATGCCATCTCACTTTCTGAGCTACAGGTGTGAGGAGAAGGATTCCAGGTCGATTCCACCTCTGTTGTGTCCCACTGTTCAGACTTGGACCTAATAACCAGGGAAGAACCAATAAAAGCCATGTTTTTCTGGCAAATGTTTTCTAATTTGCCAGTTTGGCAGGTTCCAAGAAAACGCCCGATTCAGGAGAGACGGCTGACAGCGTGATGTCAGAGGTGATTTGAATATGACTTTCTAAAACCAGCTAACAGTGATCAGGACGGGAATATAAAATTTAATTAAGAATCCAAACACAGCATATTTCCACACTATCATGGCTGAAACGGTGCCAAGAAATGTGGAAACTACTGAAGCTCCAAACATCAGAGGGTTTGAAACGGTGACGTGCAGCTCGGTCACATGGCGTGGCCGTAACCCCATCGAGGACGTGAATACAGACATTTCATCTCGACTGGATGCCTTCCTTTGATAGTCTTATGCATATTCATTAAGCATGATATCCACCAGAAGGTTGTTATCCATAAATGTCACTCCATAATTAATTAATCCTGTCTGCTGGTTGCTCTCCCTGCCTCATTAATGAGCCAAGACTGGCCGATTGTATCCACATTATTATGTTTAAATCCACCATTCTATGGCAGATTCACATGCCAGGGTATTCCACTTCATTAGCGGCAGGGAGCGCCTGAAGGGGCTGTTTTGACAGCCTGGTTTTGATTCCTCTTTCAGAGACCTGAAACACAGACTGGACTGGAGGATCACTTTCATCTGGAAGTTTACTCACACACCATCAAGAACTACCTTCAATAGGTAAATCCGGTCCAAGGGGACATTATGGGGGTAATTTTGGGCTGTTTAGTAAATTGATTTTTAAAGCTTTCCCAGAGGTGCATCTATTACTATCGGTTTGAGTTTTAATAAAAAAATCCAATGAATTTGCACAAAACCTAATTGAGTAACTCAGTCGCATTAGGCTAATGGAGAAGAGGACCGCGGCTGAGGAACGACTCACAAATAGTTTGACATTTACCCCGATATATACACACTCAATTACTGGCCGAGAATTTTCTCCTCAGGCTCTGCTTGGTTATGCATGACACTCTGCAAATGCAGTGATAATCTACAGCAGCTCTGAGGACAATGTGACATGTACCCGCTCACATGTAGCCAGGCCGTGTGCTTAGCGGCACAGCTTAGCATGGAGTGAGATAGTGTCGTAATGGGCGCATGCACGTCAAATCCCCCATCGTGGGCTGGCTGTAAAATGTTCTTGAAGGAAATTGCTAAATCTCGTCTTGTGCGCCGTCACCGCCGATACGCTCATCAGCCGGATGTATGAAACTGAAGTCTAAATTGAACAACTTGAGCTGATGGGCTGCATTGTGAGAACAGGGTTTCTGATTTGAATTGTTTCCATTTAGGTCCCCTTTGCATTCAAATTGAATCCTATAGTGGTTGAAGAAAACCATTCCCTTAACTGATTCACTGGCTAAGGTTTGGATGTAATGGGGCCGCCCCGGAATCAAAGAAAACCCAAGCATGATTATTTTCACTTCATTGAGAGAGAATTAAACTGAATAATATAAATAATAAACCTACACATTTTACTGTGTGATTCAATTTGCCATTTTTATGAGACATAAAAACGCCATTTCAAGGTACAGTGTCTTATGTGGGTGTGTCAGGCTATAAAGCCAATTGTGAAGTCAAATTTAAAATAACAATACCAGCAAAATAACAAAGAGCTGAAATCTAATCAACGATGCAGAAAGATGGAACCTAATACACCAAATAATGTATCGATCACAGAATTGATCTGAACATGAAGACGGAGAGCTATTTTTATAGATAAGACAGGACGTGAGCGTGGTGGGACCTACCATGACTGTTGGAGGAGAAACTGGTTGTAATTAAAGGTTGTCGTCAATTGATGCTCTGTCTTCTCCTGGAAGAGATCAGGATTTGGCTCCTTCTTTCTGAAGATAAGCTAATTTAAAACCAGGCTCCATCGTGGTCCCTATAAGAATTAAATGTCAGATAAGAAGCCTTTGACTGGAGCGGAAACGTCTACTTCATTAATCCTAAAAGCAATGAATTAGCATTATTAGCTGTCTAATTAAGCTTGGTGCTTAATTAGCACTCAAACAACTCTTAAAAAACATTGAAGTTGTAGAATGTCTTTAAATACCTTTCTAATATTTTCTGCTATTTAAACAACAACTTTTAAATATTCTGGCATCGTACAGTTAAAACGAACGATTATTTACCACGTCCGGTCCAAGAAACAGGAAGTCGACATCAGAGCCCACTTAGCCTCTTAGCTTAGCTGAGGTTTCCCAAATAGGTGCTAAAAAAATTATATAAAAAATCCACGTTATCAGAGAAACTGTGTGTACTGCTGGTAATGATTCTGGTGTTAGCACGTCTTCAGTGTTTGATTAAGATTAGAGGGGAAACATCCATATATCTGATTAATCCATCCTGAAGTATTACCCAAATTTATTCAAAGCCACAGTTTGTGCACACAGCACACAAAACAGCAGCTCACCTTTAATTTATTAGGCAAAAAACTCATTGATTCACCACTCTCAAGCACAAAATCCATGCATTCAGGATTGATGTGTGCCAAATGGCGCACGGAAAGTTCTCCACCGTTCAAGGAAATGTCCCTTCATCCAATACAAAGTGTTTTTTAGCAGCTTTGCTGTACAAGCACAGACTCAATTATGTCTCCAGCAGGCCTGAACTCTGGAATGAAAGAGCCCCGAATCACAGCTCACAGATTATGTGACCAGCGGTCCTGACGTCCCCCAGATCTCCACTGTGTATGTGGGCGACTGAGCTGCACATGAGCTCGTGGGTCTTTTTTAGACACCTACATCACTTTAAAGGCATTAGCCTACAATGTCGGGTCATTTTGAACTAAAAAAAACCCTCCTCCCTGTGTCCTTGAACACCCAAGCTGCTCTGCAAGCAGCCATAAAGCTCCCATTGGTCACGTGGATCCAGCCTCTTCACTGCAGAGCTGGTTGGGGTCAAAAAACATTTATGTCTTAAGGTTCCGTTTCAAGAAAAAAAAAAAGATGTGCTGGTCAAATTTATGTTAACAGCTCAATAATTAAAGTGTCCATTTCATCCTGCATATTTTCAACAAAATTACACAAATTACGCAAGTGCCAATGAGGATAATAAGTAGAAATTCATGATAATAAATCTGATTTAAGGCTACAGCTACACTAAAACACTGGAATCTTCTTTCATAAACTCCTCCTTTGTGTTTTTAAACCTCCAGTTAAACTGAAGAAAAAAGAAAGAAAAGTATAACACTGCCTTTCCTGCCAGGACAAATTGTTTTTGAAGGTGAATTAGCTGCTTCCAGCTCTCATTCTCTTTCACTCACACGCACACACACACACACGCACGCACGCACACACACACACACACACGCACACACAGCCGCATGTACCTGCTGCTTCCAATCATCTGCGCTGTCAAATTAGAGATTAGGTCCAGTGTCTTCCGGGGGAGTCTGAAATGGAGCAGATTGCAGCGGCGGAGGGATGCGCCTGCCAAAATCGTTCCTCTCAACAGAGACAAACGGGCCCGTTCGTTGTGGGATTCTCCAGGGCGGGAGAAGAGAGGCGTTAATGGTGGGTGATCTCTCTCTTCCTGGAGTCCTGAAACTTCTGTCTGACTTGAGATGAAGGCGGCGTCCTCATCAGGGAGTCTCTGTTCGAGATTAGAGGAGAAATCAGACTGCAGGTTTTACTGCACCTCCTCTGAACGTTAATGCCGTAAAAATATCCCCCTGTGTGAATCTGCGTGTCATGTCGGTTTATCGTAGACCACCCCCCCCTCCACTACAACCTGTAGCGGACTTCCAGGCGACCATGTTTTGGGCAGATTGTCCCCCCCAGCATCCCGTCCTGCTCCCCTAGAGCAGCTGATGCTGCTCTTTGGTCTTCTTCAACCAAATGAGACAGTGTTTGATGCAGACTCTATTTGAGCCCCTATGGGAAGCCAAGTTCATGTTTGTTGCTCTCGTTAGCGGCGGCCCCTCCAGCCACAATCCAACAGGCAACCTGCTGCTTCCCACGACGCCCGAGAAGTCTTATCTGCCGACTTCAAATGGAAGCCGAGCGGGGGAAGCTTTGTTAACAGAACTTGCTGGCTTCTCCATGCTTCTCAGAATTTGGTTAATTCCTCCTTTGAGCAGAGCTTCACCAATTTATTTGGCGGCGTTATCTTTAAAGACAGTCAGCTGTTACCAGGGAGGCCCAGATTCAGATGCAACACGGTTACTATTAAACTCTGGACTAATGGAGGTTCAGAATAACCTTGATTAAAACACAACTCTCCTCTGAAAGGGGGGGGGGCTTTTCAGAAATGAAAAGCTATTAAAGCTGTGTCTTTGTAGAAAAGTCCTCAGACGAGACTGCAGCTCATTAAAGCACAGATTATAATTAAAGGTTCATACATGGAAATATGTAACAGTGTTTTTCCCTCTTATAGTCACTCTTGCAAGACATTACATCACAGTATGGCTGGTTTATTAAAGAAAAAGTATTTTATTATTTGGGCACTATTTAAATCACCGACAGGAACGAGGTCTCCCTAAACACAAAAATATCTAGTTTAAAATTTAAATCATGAAATTTAGCTGTCGGCTGCAAATGGATAATTTTAAAGAACACCTCCACTACAAAATACATGTATGTTCTACATATCAACAGACAAGTGTTTGCATGTCCAATGTCTTGCTTGTTCCCCAGCCAGGCCATTTCAAAGGCTCCAGAGTCGGAACAAAATAGCGAAATATAACAATACAGTACTGGGAAACGCGCAAACCTCACGCCCGTGTGCGTGCGTGACGTCACAGGTGGTGAGTCTGCTGTCTAAAACCTCAAGAGTTTACAGAAGCACGTAGTGTTTCTCGCTGAAGCGTTTAATACTTCATGTAAAATTAGTTTCGCCAGGAATTTAGTATTAAATCGCTTACCTCGGAGAGGCGGAAGAACACCTGTCGCTTGTTAGGGCGTGATTAGCTGCAGGTGCGCCACCTACTGGACACCATAGGAAGTCTCCCAGTCAAAGAGCATCGTGCAAGATTTATCTGGCTCTTCTGTAAATAATAAATTATCACACTTCGAAATAATAAAAAAAAGTTACTTACATTAAGAAAAGATAAAAATGGCCACAGTGAATGATGACAGCTCTTGTTTTTCTACCAGGACATGTTTATTTACAGCGGCAAATGACAGGAGTCACAAGTGTTTCCACAGGTACGTACAGAAAGACATCAATAGTTCCCACCTCCTGCACAAAGCACACAGCGGGGGTCAGTCCAGGAAAGATGGGGGACAGAGGGAACACATACTGTACACTAAGTTCAAATACGCCTGTTTTACCTCCTACAGAAAAAAGGACAGAGGCATGGTGACAGAGAAGGGAGGACGAGAGGAGAGGGGAAAGGGGATTTCGACTAATTGTCAAATACAAAAAAACATGTACAAATCTTATAGCCTCCAGGCACTGTGCTCCCATATTTACAGTTGTCACAACAGGCAGCAGGACCGTTCCACAGCAGGACCATCCATTTCAGGTATGCAGGTACAAGGGCCCACTATGAGAGAACCGAGCACTGAGAGGTCTGAGATAAAGACCGGCGGAGTCCGAGAGGTAGGGGAGGGTGGCGAGTGGCGAGGAAGAGGCAGTGGTGGTGGTGGATGTCTGTCACCGATTCAAAGCAAGTTGGACCTCAACGGGGGACTCGTCTGGACACTCGCAGGTCCATATATGGGACATGGTCATAATGCTGCACAATGCACCATGGAACTGAAGAGAGGTGCGCTCACTAATACACTCTGATTTATAAACTTTAAAGATTAGCAAATAAATTATATGAACCAAAAAAAAAAAAGCACTGTAGAAATTTACGACGCCTTCGGTCTTTAATTTAGGACAATATACATATATATATATTTTTTTTTCTTTCTTTTTTAAATTTGCACTGAGAAAAGTTAAAAGATGGACCCACAATCAAAATACTGTTGCAAATACATTCAGCATACATACACTAGACCTGATTGATGAAAAGAGCATGTTCACCCACTCGTGTATGTCGACTCGCGATAGCTTTATTCCCCCCGAGCGCCTGAGCTGAGTTCAGGGACGGTGGACAGAACTGATGCTAATCCCATCCAACAACTGGTAGATGCTAACTGTCTGTGTCCACGCATTAGCCGGGCTCTAAGTGCTTTTTGTTTCCATATTCGCAATCTCAAACAGCATGTTAGACATGTTATCGTATGTTTGCTACACCATATTCTGTTGAATGAGCCTAAACTGCATCTATGTGGAAACACAGTTACACATTCATGCTGAGGGCTGATGTGGACTCATGCATTGGATCAGTCGGACAGGGTACGGCGACCCAAACCCTACATTTGACCCCAAAAACAGTGCATCGTAGTGTGGTGTACTACAACAACCGTGATCGACTGGTTAAAAATGTATTTCCAGCCAAACACATATTTTGTTTGTACAAAAACAGCTAATGGTCGTCTGCTTTGATGACCTTGCACCAGATACACCATCACCGAGTCTGTCCATATGCTGGAGCTATGAAATGGCATCAAGTCAATGTCAGAAGATCAGTTTTACTGAAGATCTACCAGGACAGCTACAGTAAAAGTGAATGGGGTCCAGGGTTTGTGTCCTCACAGATACTGCAAAACAAGTACAAAGCATTGTGTGATGAGACAGTTCACCACATTACAATAAGCCCACCATTTTGGGCCCGTTTTTACTGCACTCAGACAGATTCCACAGGTTCACTGACATGTTCGATGGCAAAAAAAAAATCAAAATAAAAAGTGGTCGAGACCTAATGCTAATGTGGTGGTCTTAACCACCGGAGCAGGGCCGAGCCACAAGGGGGGGTTGAGGGGAAAAAAAGGCACACTACCCCTGTCATTACTTTCTGAATCTAAATGCTGTGAAACAGCTTTAGGGTACAGATTTGAAGAAGGGAAAGCAAATGTGGAGGGGTCAAAAAGCAAAATTACATCATCGTTGAACCTTGGACTGAAACACAGCAGAAGGAGCAGAGGGGTAAAAAAAAAGCTGCATCAGCAGCGCTGAGAAGAAAAGGAAAATCCTGTATACAGCAAAGCCTGTTGCATTAAAAGAAAGACAAATCTCTTCCAGTATACTTAAATAAAAGCTTCGTAAAATACTCTTTTCTTTTTTCCCAAGACCTATGTACAGAACGTGACAACACCAGCGAGGAACAGTGATCGAAACCAAGGAGCAGAACGGAAACAAAGAGACTCGGAGACGGATCTCTGACTGGTATCAAATGAAATCCAGTTTGTCCATTTAAAACATGCACGACACACATGGATTGAGTCCTCGTCAGCATCGTTTGCGCACGTGCCACGAGTCTGTTTTCTTTTTTCCCTACTAACAGCGACAGTTACTACATGACACCATTCAGGCCAGTTGTGCAGGACATCTCTCAACCTCGAACCAAACTGTACATCAGGCCACCGGACACTGAGCCTCTTTTCCTGTGACACAGATTCTGGAGCGAACACGTGAATAAATCCCACGGTTCAAGTTGAAGAGGGCCAACAATATTTACTGTCGATATAAAAATGATATGCCAACACCAAAATCAACGCACGGGTATGGTTTTAAAGTGTTCAAACCGCAACACAGGCTGGCTTTTATTTGTCTTTTTTTAATTGAAGCAATGCATTTTCCTGCACCTGGAGCTAATCAACCAGCCGCGATGCCTCCAGAATACGTTAAACACCCGAGACCAACTCCAAATTCATTTCCATCCTAAATACGTCACACAGGAATTGTAAGGAATCGTCAGAGTTCCCAGACACCTGTGTGCTTGAAACACAACACTGAAGTATTTTTCCATGTGTGAACTACACTTGTGCACTGGGACACACACCACAGTTTGTTCTGGTGCGTTATGACGAAGCAGAAAGGGCAACTCCCCAAAGCAGAACTGAACACTGAGGATGACAGAAACAGGTGTGTTTGGTACAAGAAGCAGGATTAACAGCTAGCAACATCCCCCCCCACCCTCCTGCTGCCTCCAGACACCAGCGCACATGAATGAGAGTGCCGTACAACTATAAGTTAGCATCTGACCCGGCACTAAAGGCTTCAGAAGCATTAGCAACGGTTCACACAGGCATAGAAGGAGGTGACTGGGTTGGCCAAACTGAGATGACATGTCCTCTTCCCCCCACCCTGTACAGCAGCTGCAGGGGCCGATCCTCCACTGACAAACTGGTGACATCAGAGACAAACAACTGGGAATCGTTTAAGTGGGGGCAATACTGCCACCTGCCACTAGAGGGCAGCAGTGACAACCAGCTCAATGTGTTTTGTGATTGGCTGAAACCATCGCAGCGTCTTCCAGCAAGGACGGGGCGTGTGCGTGGAACAGAGCACCAGCGGCACAGTAGTGTTCTTATCTTCTTTAAAACAGACGGCCAGAACAGGAAAAAAAATAAAAATAAAATCTGAACAGTGACATGAGACAAATTAAATACAATCACTGAGCAACAAACTTTCCACTGATGGCACATTTATCACGCCAGGTGTCTAAAAGGTTGACCCTTACTCTCTTTCCTTTTTCTTTTTGTTGTTATTTATTTTATTTTTTTTGTATTTACAAATGCCGTACATTGGGGCATTGATATAAACAGAAATCATATTTCACTCCACTAATTTCCAGTGTAGAAGATTCTCTGGGATTTGGTCTGATGATCCTAATGTTCTTTTGGTGGTGGTGGTGGAGGGGGGGTGATGGGGCCGAGCCTCCTTACGCTCTGCTGTCGTCCGGTTTCGTGAGGATGCTGTTGTCATTGTGCACTTTGATTTCAATCGTATCCGGCTTGAGAGACTCTTTTCCATTTTCTTCCTTCAGCGGTAATTTCCTGAGGAGGAGGGGGAGGAAACGCAGAGGTGAGCGAGAGACCCGAAGCTCCTCCTGAACTGGCAATGATGCTGAGATAAAAATTTGGCATTATTACATTTGCAAATGAGTATTTGCTAATGTAAGGAATGATGACGTGACGACATACAGGACAGAAAATGATGTATGAGTGATCCACACGTGCAGGTTTCCCCCTCCGTGTGCTTCCTTGTTTATAGCATGGCAGCATAAAAAACTTTCATCTTAAAAGATTGTTTTAGAATACACTAGTCAGAGAAACAAACACACGCATCTGAATACAAGAGAACCCAAGTTCCATGTGCCATGTGTGCTGATAAGCTGCGAGGTGCCGCTGGCAAACAAGCATGGGCTTAACGGAGACGACGGATTTATATGAAACAGGGACATGCAGCAAGTGAAATTAGTGCTGAAATGCTGCCACAAGACAGAGTGGGCTTAATGGGTTTCGCCACAAAAGGTGTGCTTTCTGGCTTTGGAGCCTGGCAGTAATCACCTTTTAGACCTTTCACAGCTGGGGGAGCTGCTCCTGTTTGGATTAATAACGCTGAATTAAAAGAGACGCAGCGGCGTTAGACTTAAAAGCCTCTGAAAGGACTTAAAGAAAAGAATCTCCACACTTCAGATGGACAACGAAGCACCCAAAGATGCAACCGGAGCTCCGAGAGAGGCCGCGTCTCCGTCCTGAGGAACCAAACACGCTCCTCGTGTTCGCCGTATTAAAAACATCTAAATTTGGGGGCCTGGATCAGTGCGCTTTGTTTGTGTTGTGTTCTACAGTCTGCATCGGTGGGGACAAAAGCGCCATTGTGTGGATTTAATTTGATCATGAATCCCACTCTCTCTGCATTCTTCTGCTCTCCATCTGAGCTTGTTTGGCTGTTGGCGGCTTTTAAGTGCTGATCTATTTGTCTGTCTGTGTCGGCAGCAACATCGCCGACGCCGTGTCTCCCGCTGGCTTTTCATTCCATTCAGTCAGCGCAGCAGAAACGAATCAAACGAGGTGATTGGCTGGATCCCTCGTCGTCAAGACAAGCCTCTGCTGATTTATCTGCATTCAGCTCCACACGTGCGCGATCCTACGGCGAGTTACAGAGCGACTGGTGACAGGCAGGAGGCGTCACTCCCACATTGACTCCACATCCAGTCGGAACGCATTTAAACTGGCTCACACCTGAAGCAGCTATTTGAATCCAAGTGGCAACAATCCTCACTCGAGCTTCCTGCTGTACGGGACAACAAAGATTTACCACCAGTCATTAACAATGCATCAACCAGACGGCGTTCATCTGACGCCTGTCTGCACCCCAAAATATCTCTCAGGATCCTCTGGGCACCTCATCATGTTCTGTAAACGCACCATGCATTTTATACATGTCATGTCATGTCATGTACAGTGATCCCTCGCTATATCGCGTTTCATCTTTCACGGCTTCGCTGCTTCACGGATTTTTTTTGCGAGTCGTTCATTGCAGTTCTCAAATATAATCGAAGGTGGCATATCCGTTTATAAAAATCTTCTTGCTCAGAAAAAGAGAGCTCCAACAACTACCCATAACAATGTTCTTCTCTCGGAGAAAGACTCCTGCGCCTTCAGTAGAAACAGACGCTACAGCGGAGCGGAGTCAGGACGCAGAGGCTCAGCTGGGACTGGGAAATACGCCAGTGACAATGTTTCCAACCTTGTATTACTAGATTAAAATTATTGTTTTAAACAAATTTTGGGCTTTAAAACAGGTTTTGATTTTTGGTTTCATTCTATAGTTCAGTATTGCATTGTAAAATAATAAAAAAAATGAAGATGACTACTTCACGGATTTCACTTTTCGCGTGTTATTTTTGGAACGCAACTCCCGCGATAAACGAGGGATCACTGTACTATAAACCCGGAACTGCTTTTGGTTTGTTGGACTGTTTATATTTCTGGACTTTGTCCTGAGGTGTGTGTGACCTCAGTACCTTTTAAATTGCCCCAAGGAGATCAAGAAAGTGATTAAATTGAATTGAATTGAGGAACAAATGCGTGTATTTCTACTCATCACTTAATTTTGGAAACCAAATTCAAAGCTGGCAGTAATAATAATGATAATAATAAAAAGAAAGCTACAGAGTAGTTATTATGGAGTTATTCCTTCTATGGTGTTGGCGTTGGCAGTGAGGCTATTTTAGATATTCAATCTGCACCGGGGGACTTTAGTGTGGGCGCTCTCCCTAACTGTTGTGTGAAGCTTGTTCTTTCTGCGGATTCTTCTCAATAGATTTGAGGGTTTCTTATTGTGGTTTTTGTTCTTTAGCGCAGTATTGGATCAGAGACTTGGCCCTGCTCCATGTCCAACGAGGAGTCCAACTGTGCGTCCACCGGCGCCTGACTGAGGACAAACTATGAAGTGGAAACTGGCTGACTGAAAGTATGGCACAGAAGATCACAGCGTGATTAATTTTAATAAATGGGTACGATTCGGGGTAAAATGTCCATCACGTTGACAATTAGATTAATGCTGACCTTTAATTAACAGTTTGATCAAAGCCACTTAGAAACAGCTGTAACTAATGTTCAGTTTAACATTTTAAATTAGGGCTTTATATTTACAACACCATTAAAGGTTCTGGACGTCCTTATTTTACATTTACAGTAAATTGACCATTTTTAAAGCTGTTTTACATCAGCAAAAAATTACGGCCAAATATCCCAAAGAGACGTTTACCAGGAGTTTAATTCAGGCAGTGCGATGAAGAACGTAGAGGAAGACGCTCTGCATGATAATGTACCTAATGTGCCCAGATAATGCCAGAGGGCCAGAGGGGATTCCTCCGTGGTCGATCGCGAGATGTTGAAGTTCCTCCAGTGTGGATCCAATTTCATGTTTCATTAGATTCATGCAAACCCAGATTGGACATACACAGTACATTACGGGCGATATCTGCCTTTTTAACGGCTTTCTTTTCTCAGATGCTAAATCTGCAGAATAACAAACATGTTTACATATCACAGGCGGTCACGAGTTCTGGCTGGATGTGGCTGCAGGCAACAGGAGCCGCGGTCGAGCGTGCGACTATTTGTCTGGACTTTGTACACATGAAATTGCTGCAGCGAAAACCAAATATCTGAAATTTGTAAATGAGGCCAGTGCTTTGTACTTCAAGCAAAGATGGCTGAAACTAATCAGAAAATGCACTAATTAGGCAGCTTGTGTCCTGATTTTGAGCTCAGTGAGACTAATCACCCCCCTGCACGCACACTCACTCACTCACACACACACACACACACACACACACACACACACACACACACACACACACACACACACACACTTTGAGGGCTAGGACACAAAAACAAACTAATGCTACTGGCCTCTTTGATCTAAGCTGCTGTGCACCTCATAGTCAGAGTGAAGCTATCACAGTGTGTTTACAGATGTGTGTTTGTAGTCTGTAAGCCTAAGTGACACTGCAGCACAGCAGGAGCGATTCGTTCTTCCCTTTGCTGATGTTAATTAGGCAGAAGGCCATCTACGCCCGGCCAGGAAGGCTGACAACAATCCCTTCTTTGCACAGAGATAAATTAGGTTCCCTGCCGTCTAAACCACAACACGTCCCAGCGCCTTAGTTTATGCTCTTATCTAAACCTTTCAATTTTACATTCATTCTCACAGTCAGTATAGAGTGTTCCATCACTGTCGACATGTTGGAGTCATTGCCAAGGACACTTCTGAAGGAACAGCCGACGGACACAGTTCATGAAGAGATAGATAACGAGCCCTGGTTTGTGTCTATTCACAGTACCTTAAGGAGCTAAAATGGTGGTCACAAACAGCTTTTGAGCTGTGCCTTCCAACCTGTTCCTCAATGTGAGCCTGATGTTGTTCCTCAGACAAAGTTCTACCACTCACAACATCTAGACTCTCAGCACCAACTCCATTCTCTTTACAGTAACTCTGAAAACAGAATCTATTTGTGTAAGAAGAGTCTGGTTTTCACAGCCGTTGTCATGGCTATGGCAGCTACCTCCTACAGCCATGTCAAATCATGTGAGTCAGGTTTGAGACGTGACTGAGGCGATGCTTCCGCTCCGACAGCGTCATAACCAAGCAGCAGTATTTACAGTTAGCTCCTCTCTCTCTGTGGCCATCTGTAAATGCAGTTCAGACAGGCGGTCAATCAGCCCTTTGGCGCTGTGAGCAGAGCGATCCAGCAAGCGTCGACACTCCACTGTGCCCTCTGCAGCCCAGACGGGTGCGGCACAATGACAGCACGAACACAAAACTGGCACTGCTGGAGCTGATGAATCACACTGTGTGGGTGCTGTCTCATAAAAGCCCAGTTTGACTGGCACCCTGCTAAAAATAGTTGAGATTACGTCTGAAAATCGATAGTGCCATGACTTTCATGGATTTTTTTTTAGATGGATGGAGAGGGAGCACTTCCTCTGTGACTGGTCATTTCACACATACATGCGGTGATCCCAGGGTGATTTCGTGCACAGTGGAAACAAAAAAAGACAAACAGCTTGTCTCACACACATGCACGTGTAAAAGAGCATGCAGGCGAGGTAGCTCAGAGGTGAACTCACAGCACTTTATATGAGACGCATGGATGCTAGTGAAGAAGACATAATCAGAGACATACTGTGGCTGAAAGGGTGGTTGGGCGGCTGTTGTAGGTGTACCTACAGTAAATAGTGAGAATAAGTCTGTTTTTTCTTATGTTCTCCACAATAAAGAGGTTTTTAGACAATTCTAGGCTGTACATGAGAGGTTCTTGAGAAGCCAAACTGAGAACAAAAGGAACAGAAAGCTTAGAACAGTTCACAGTAACAGCCCTGACACCAAAAAGTTTTATTTAACTTGCCTCTCAGATTGGGAACATATAAAGGTGTTTAGTTTTGAAAAAAAAAAAAAAAAAAGCTCAAAATTATAGTGCAGAAGCAGTATTTGCTAGAATGACCCGACGTCACCCACAAGCATCAAGATACACCCACAGCAGATGCTCTCTCCGCAAGCATGAATGACTTGGCAAACATTGACGCACCCTGACTGTAAATCAAAGCCTTCAGTTACTAGAGACAGAGGAATATTACCGCAGAGCAGAATCACTTACAGGTAGGCAGCCTTGCCCTCCTCCATGTCTTTGCCCTTGCCACTGGTAGCTGTTTTCTTGCTGCAGAGCGTGCGCGTGATGCACATCAGCAGGCCACAATGACGCAGGAAGAAGCAGCTGACATCCACCACCACGAGGAGCAGCAGCAGCGCTCCCAGGCCCAGGCCCACCACCGTCCCCAGCCCAAGGCCGCTGAACAGGGATTCTGCTAAGGCAGGGAAGCACAGACACACGAGAGGGAAGGGAGAGGAAAACATCGTTAGCAAGTTTGGACTTCTTCTGTAGCGCACGTAGTTGTGTTAGAAGAGGTCAGGTGTGGCGTGAAGAATCAGGAATGTCACAGAGAGACATACAAGCAGGACAGGCTGTACCCGGAACACCACCCACCACATTTTTCCCACTCCGGTTTTCTGAAAACAACAGAAAATTCAAAGAATTCCCAGGTGGATGCTAACGCCATGACAATCCACAGAACCTCCAGTTTAGGGTATCCTTTGCCGAAGGGCTCAATTATTACTGAGATTCCTCAAAGCCACCTCCAGGAAAAAAATGAATTTCAACAGGAAATTTCTCAAACCTGCAGCACTTCGCTGTGTGATTTGCTTGCATGTGATAAGATTCACAGCTTCTGTTAAGACCTGACCTAGACTGGTGCATTTTACTGGTCGCAATCTTCAGAGCAACACACATTCTATCGTGTAGCAGTGTTTAACCTCACGACCTGAGTGAACGCTCCACATCATGTCCTTCAGATCAACACCTCTGGTTCCAGAAGACATTTCTGCTTCCAACAACGGTTCAAGGTAACGTCCATCAGCAAGCCCGACTCCACCGAGGTTATTTCGCCGTCTCCGGCTGTGAGCATGCAGAAGCGCTGGAATCTGAGGTTTAGAATTAAAATGTTCTGCCTGAGCTGACACCACTCTGCCCTCCAGGAACACGCGGAGCAGGCGGGAACCAGCAGCGGAGCTCGACTTGTGTAATGACAAAATAAAGGTGTCAGAAACTCCATGATGGGCAGAGCTAAACACAGTTTTGTCCTTAAGTGATTGTAGGGTAGCGCTAACAAAGCCTCTATTGTAGGATCAGTGTTGACAGCTGGAGGTCAGATCTTGCCAGGAGTAATCAGCCACGGAAGACCGAGGCCATGTTTACGCATCAACGTTGTCGCCAGAAGCAGAAAGGTTTTTCATTTGCGATTTCAAAAGCACTCTGGGTTCTCATGGAGACAGTGTCAAAACCACGCACGTTCGCACGCATCCGCGCTAACAACTCAAACAACGGCAGCGAGCAAGACAGGCCAGGAGTTGGCGATGCTAGTTTGCAGTGAAACAGGTGAAAGCGTGTTCACAGGACTGAGACGTGCTATCAGCATCAGCGTTTTCACTGAAAACAGCATTCCCTGTGAACACGGAGATGTAAACTGTTGGGATTGCTGGGTTGTGTCTGTCTTTGGCCTGCAGGGTGTGGTGTTGAGCACAATTGGGTGCAGCTGGCACTGCAGGTGGGCGCACCTGTAGGCAATTTACATCTTGCTGCCTATTTAAGCAGGTTGTGCCGGGGTGTTCTGTTACGATACATGGTGGTAGCGGACCCGAACGCAGGCCAGGACACAGAGGTGGAGAGGTCAAGGGCTTTATTTACAGGGAAGGGGAGCACACATCAACAGAAACAGTCCTCCTGGACCGCATGGGGATCGGGAGGCAGCGTCCGCCCGTCCCAGGTCCATCGGCGAGTTCCCAAACCAGACGCAGTCCCCCTGGACTGCCGGGAACACGGAACACCGATGAGTCCTCAAACGGCTGCAGTCCTCCTGGACCGGCGAGGGCTCGGGAGTCCGGCGCAACACGCTCGCCTCACGAACGTGCCCCGAGACACTGAGGGCAGAGGCAGTCCTCCTAGACTGCAAGGGGGGCAGGAGCGGTCCTCCAGGAGAAACGGAACAGCAACAGGAGAGGCCCTCCAGGAAAACCGGAAGCTCGGGGACAGGAGTGGCCCTCCAGGGCAACAGGAACAGGAGCCAACACCAAGGAGCCCAAACAAGCTCCCACACTAGACCAACGAACAGACTCCCAACACGAACAGGAACACTCAGGAAAGTGAACAGACACCCCGGCACAACCTGCTTAAATAGGCAGCAAGATGTAAATTGCCTACAGGTGCGCCCACCTGCAGTGCCAGCTGCACCCAATTGTGCTCAACACCACACCCTGCAGGCCAAAGACAGACACAACCCAGAAATCCCAACATTACCTCCCCCTCAACGGGCGCCTCCTGGCGCCCAACAAGGACCATCAAGCTGAGCACAGCAAAGGCGACAGGGAAGGTTACTGTCAAGGGAGGGGAGGGGAAGGGAGGGGTTGTGTCCTTAGCTCCACCATCCTGACCCGCCGGGTCCACACTGGCCGGGGTGTTCTGTTCACTTTCCTGAGTGTTCCTGTTCGTGTTGGGAGTCTGTTTGTTGGTCTAGTGTGGGAGCTTGTTTGGGTTCCTTGGTGTTGGCTCCTGTTCCTGTGTTCCTGTTGCCCTGGAGGGCCACTCCTGTCCCCGAGCTTCCGGTTTTCCTGGAGGGCCTCTCCTGTTGCTGTTCCGTTTCTCCTGGAGGACCGCTCCTGCCCCCCTTGCAGTCTAGGAGGACTGCCTCTGCCCTCAGTGTCTCGGGGCACGTTCGTGAGGCGAGCGTGTTGCGCCGGACTCCCGAGCCCTCGCCGGTCCAGGAGGACTGCAGCCGTTTGAGGACTCATCGGTGTTCCGAGTTCCCGGCAGTCCAGGGGGACTGCGTCTGGTTTGGGAACTCGCCGATGGACCTGGGACGGGCGGACGCTGCCTCCCGATCCCGATCCACCTCTGTGTCCTGGCCTGCGTTCGGGTCCGCTACCACCATGTATCGTAACAGTAAACGATCGTTACGTTTGCGGATTCACCCCGTTCTCGTGTAAACGAAAGGCGCAGCAGCAACGAAACCTGGACATTTTCTGCCTTTTTCTGCATCACGTAAATGGAATCACTGCTATGCGTCGATCTGCTCTTATGTGGGCCCCCAGTGAGAAGGGGGAAGCTCCCAGAAATGGGCGAGCTGTAAAGCTGTGTTTGTCCCGCCTCTGTGTAGGAAGAGATAAGATATCTGAAGGGGTTTGATGGATTATTCACCTGTGCAATGAATGGAGCCTTTCTGTTTAATTTTGGATGTCAAAAAGAAACAAAGAAGCTTAATTATTTAAAACAGCTATTCAAAAACAACACAGTTCTTCTGGGTGCGCTTGCATGTTCATCAGCAACGCAACACAAATAGCTGACAAATATCAGACATCCATGAACTTCTCTGGCAGCTCTGTGTGACCCTCAGCTGGACTTGGCCTGGACCCCCATCAGGTAAATCTAACTGTTAAATGGCGCGTTTCCACTATGTTTAAATATTAAATCAAGTAGAGCACATTTTGTATGGAATATGGTTTCTTTCTGTCCTAAGATGCACCATACGGACACACAAACTGGGCATAAACGGAGCAATAATGCTGAACAATGGCTCATTGAAGCGGTTTGACAAAACCTGCAGATTACAGCAGAGAGGAGACACTTACCAACTCATACTTGCTCCGCTGGAAGCAAGCTCATTTCACACCCGAAAGCATTCTTCCATGTTCTTAACTCTGCAGCCGAAGGAGGCAAATGGTGAGCCACAAACGCCTCGCGGTGATAGCAACTCTAATTAAAACACTGTATTTTCCCAAAACCGGGTTATGGGACTTGAGACTTGCATGTTGGATCAATACTTCCTCACAGCTCCAGGCTAAGGTTTCATATCTCACCTTCTAAAGGCTTATCTGAGTTAATTTGCAAAACCGCAGATTCAGAGGTGGTAAACAACACCTTTCCAGTCCCCACAAAGCAGCCGCAAATTACAGGAGACAAAGGGAAAGCTAATCTTTTTCGTTAAGCCACACTCAACCGTTTTTTTGCAAAACTGTAGCACCCTCAAGCTTTCACACCGTGTTGAAATTTGTTGCTTCAAACACTCATGACATTGCAAATCACGGGGCTCTTGTAAAACCTTAATGCAGAACAATTGTATTAGGAACAGAAAACAAGCAAGTCGAAAGCAGCAGGTTATGATCAAGTTTCCAGCTTCGCCTGTGTGTCAAATGAATGTTTAATCATACAAACAGAGCGCTTTTCATGCACTTCTTTACTTGCAGCGCTTTAGGACATGATGAGACATTCGGGAACACGCCAAGTAGAGATTAGAATTTTACGGTGGCACAAAAGTGCAAAACATGCCGAGGGGGACTTGACGGAAGACCAACCATTGGCTATATTCCAGACACCAAGTACATTTGTATAGATGATTGAAACAACAGCGTGCTTCTTCGCTCTTCCTTTCAGAAGCCAAGATTGGTACCAGGTGAACTATCTGTATGGGGTCCCAAATGAAAAGAGTGAAAAAGAAAATATTGTAAAAGTGCCTTTACTGTAAGTCAATATTTATGCACAGATTTTCTACTTCAAACCAGAAACAAGATGCCTTCCACAGTGAAACAGCTCAGATTTCCACGCAAGGAATTAAGGCATGCCGAGCGGCTTAACTTTAAATTTAATAAACAGAGATGAAACGCAGCTGAAGGAACGCGTGGCCTCAAGTCAAACTGCTCAAGTTAGCAACCAAGGTGCCTTCCAGCACCCAAACACAGCTCGTGAAGAAATGCCACGACGGGAGGAAAACAAGAGGAAATTATGTTTATACATAATATACTGACTTTGGCAATCTGCACTGTTCAAAACAAATATTCCTGCGTTGGCCCACAGCGCAGTTGGTGATTTATAATGTCAGAGTGCAGAAAAGCAATGCAGCCCTTCCTATGTGAGGGTCTCCTTTAGAAAATAGAGGGCAAATGTGCCCTCATCTGAGTGCTGAATGATCATCTGTGATCAATCTGGCGCCAGCGGCGGCTGTGAACGTCCTCATCCTCCTGTAATAACCCACAGGTCAGAGTGATAAAGTGCCTGCCAGGGCCCCTCTGCAGATGTGCCATGAGTCTGTCAAGAAAAGCTATTTTCTCCTTTTCTCTAAGACACATAGAAAAACAGGATTTGTCATATAAAGCTGTCTGATTTTGAAATCATAAAGATGTAAACATTTGCCGCCGCGGAGCAGCTGCAACTTTAAATGCAAGGACGAGTGACCTGCAGGGATCAAGGCTCCGCTGGCATCACTGTGGTTTTAGCCGTCTTTTAGCTCTGTGCTAACAAGGACTGAAAAAATAGTGTTCCTTAAATCATGACAACGCTGTGGCGAGATCAGGCTGAAGACATGGAACCATCAGATTATTTTCACCCAAAACAAGAATAGTTGCTTTTTAAAAGAATTTGTCATTAAAAAACAAAATATACTTTTTGCCACATATTATTAATAAATAAGCGAGTTTGTCTCCCTTCTTGGGGTTTCATTGTCCACTGGGGAGAATATCCATGCTCAAGGGTGCGCACGTTTGAATGGACATTATGTTTTCTTCCATTCAACAGACAATTTACAACCATCATATGTCTAATAATAACTTCAGAAACTGGGTCAGTTTATCATCACTTTCCATCAGCTCCTCTCTTCATTGATGCACATATACAGTATATACAGTATATATATATATATACACACACACGCACACACACACACACACACACACAAAACGCACACACACACACACACACACACCCACACACACATCAGGGCAGGTCAAGGTAGCCTCTTCCTGTCAGGCCAGGCTCATGTCTGAGCAAAGCTGACTGAAACAGTTGACACCACAGACCAACGTGGGTTTGATATCTGTTGTCCGTAATATTGTTGTTGACTCTGGCTACAACATGTGACCCCGAGATGAGCCAAACCCTCTGTGACACCTGTTTTCTGGCTCTGTAATTATATCTCCATTATTTTTTTGCTCTGTACAGCTTAGTTTATTGGAAGACTGTTCCACGAGTCACAGCTGAGGAGGCTTTGGCGAGAACCTAAAGATTTTAGGTGACATTTCTGACTGTCTCCCAACAGTAGAAGTGCCGTTCCCTCTCAGCCAAACTCACAAAGAACCCAGATGTTCCAGCATTGTTGGCAATGAATGCGCAACTCACACAGGATCTTTCCCACTGTGACTCTGGGGCTGGAGCACCAATTGCATTTTATTCAGGCACTATTTCGTGAAGCCTCTGACAAATTTCCCAGTGTTGAAGCTCAGCGAAGAGGCTCCGAGACAAGTGTTTCCAATAAACTTGCAGCTCAGGATGAGGAAGTAATTTAACATTCTTAGGAGGAGAATGTGTTTGGCTGTCCTTTGTTGTTTTTATGTATTAGCTGTAATTGCAACTTTGATTGTTATCACTGCTGTGTTTACCTGGACATCTGGTAGAAATAACTCATTTGTTTGGTGCCACTCGAGTTTCAAAAAACTCTCTAATTCCTGCAAAAACAGAGGCCATTAATCCTTGTTTCCCTGCTCTATTAACCCTTTTCCTGACATCATCTGACTGTCGTTGATGTATAGGCCCATTAGCTGTTTCAATCCATTTGTTCAGGATTCAGATGTTTATGTGGCACCTGAAGCAATTCACACACATCTCAATTTGACAGTGAAAAGTCATTAGGCCTGAGCCGTGATTGATCGTCTTTCGATTTGATCTGAGGGGAAGCGACTGGATTAATGATGTCCTAACAGGCATTCATTGATCAGGCAGAAAGCAGCTACAAGTCTGCAGAGGAATAAATGCAATCATTTCAGGATATGACTTGTCCAAAATGCTCCTTTTCCACTGGAGGATTTTTTTTTATTTCGCTTTGCAGCATCTAAACCAATGTTTGATTCGCGGGCCGCGAGGTGGGACACAGATTAACCCATTTTTGGGAACGTCGTGAGAGGAAGCAGATCTGACACCTGGGGAAATGAGCGAAAAACAAAACAAAAAGAAATGAAAGATGCTTTTCATTTAAAAGGATATGACATTCTTAGAGGAAGAACCGGGAGACTTCAAAGAAGTTTGGTCCATCTTTGGGTAATTGCTGCTTCCAGAAGTGATTAAAGGACCTCTACCTTGATCTTTAAATATAACATTAAAAGCAGGGAGTCTTTGGAATGAACCAGGGATTACCAAACAAAATAAGCCTGTTTTCAGAGCGTGTGTTTTGTCATTTTAAGCAATATTCTTTCCAAGTTTTCCTAGTTTGACCTGTGCACGTTCTGCTTTCCTTTTTTCTTGCCTGTTGTCACTTCTGCCTGTGTCCTGTGTCTCATTGTCTCCAGCTCTGTCTTGCATTGATTCCCCAGTCTTTGCTTTGGTCATCGAGTTTGTCTTGTCCCAGTGTTGCTGTCCAAGCTTTGTTTCCTTGCCTAATCCAGAGTGTATGACTATTTCCACTGTCAATTTAACCTATCTTCGTTTACCTTTTGGTTTTATACTGTGTTGCTTGCCTGACCTCCCCTGTACCAACCTGTTTCTGCCTTATTAAACGTCTTTTGGATCTCGATCTTTGTTAGAGTTGAGCATTTGCTTCCAGTGAACGGAGCCCGATATATATTGTAAAGGTATCGAGGCCATGTTTTAAGGGGACAGACGTGGCCGTAGCTAACGATAGCAGCCTACTAAATGCTACGTGTAGAACAGCCAAGCAGACGCTTTTTTTTTTGCCAAAGCAAATGTGGTGATTAATGACGCAGCATGTTTGCGCCATGATTTGAACTTGTTAAAAGAACGCAACACGAGCAGCTGGAGTAAATGCACTTCGCCAGGACCACAATGCAGTGCGGTTTTTCCACTTCACTACGTCCCTCTTTTGAGCCGTATAGAGACCCGCAGTGGATGCCATTCAAAGAAAAATTGTTTTGTGAAACCGTTTGTAATGTAAATTAGTGGTGCTGTGGTAGTTTATAGAACGTTTCAACAAAATAAGGTCTGTTTCCAATACATAGGAAAACATTTGCTCATTTTAAAAAAGAAGCTGAATCGCATAACAGATTTAGAAGATCAAGCAGCTACATCAGGATTATTGACAAGTCTACTGTTGTGTTAATAGTACACAATGTGCCCCCCAAAAAACATTAAATAAAAACTAAACTCATAAAATGTAACACTATTCAAAAATAAAAATGCTGCTTTTCTGTCTCGTTTCTGTTCAGGCCTAGAAGAAAATCCAGAGATCTCTTTACAGGCCGCCTTAGAAATGACTTTCATTTGCAAAATTTATGAGCGAGTTGATTAATGTAAGGGGCAGCAATAAAAAAAGCATTTTCCCACTCTGATTTGTGACTTCATTTTGAGGAAACGTTTGACTTTGGAGAGAAAGTGGAGTAGAGAGAAAACCTTAGATATTAATTCATGAAGAGCTCTGACAGAAAAAATGGATTAATGGATTTTCTATTTAGAGGGTTTTTGATAAGACCAACAACTCCAAAAATCAACAGAATCATATACGACCATACACCTTGGTGAAGTGGGGCTTCACAGAGAAACACAGGTTTTGTTCTGCGTCAATGATGGCTGTTTTTCTTTTACCCCATCTGTCTGCTCTGGCTAAACCCGTCACAATGCTGTCCTCCACTGGGGGACCTTTGACCTGGAGGTGCAGGTCAACAGTTGAGTCTTGTCCAGAGGAGTTGGCTGTCCTGTGCTGAGCGGACGGTTGGTTTCAGCAGATGGACAGCTCTGTTTCTTCCCTTGTCTTTTGTCCTTTAGGTGGACCAACCTCTTCCTCAGAGCGTTGCCAGGCTTGAGTTGAAAATGAATGTGACGCTTGCTAAAGATGAGTTTTTCGGAAACAGCGAATGGGATGACAGAGTCTTGGCTTTGTTTCTCTGTCCTTGAGCTTCCATTTGTACAGCTCCTCTGGACATTAGAGGTGAAACATCTACCAGTTTCTTTCACCTCAACGAATTTTGTACTGTGATGACAGACCTTGGAATTGGGATGGTAAACAACTAGCTTAGGCCCATTTTTGATTTTAATACTACATTTGCCTTGGAAACAAAACAGCAATGTGTCCCTGCCTGCAACATGAGAGCTGTATTTAAAGACCTTTATCACCATCCCAAATATCTGTTCTGCAAAAGAGACATGTTGTCACACAAGCTGCTTCCTTAAAGGAAAGTAGATAGCGCACCTGCTAATCAAATATGCTCCTCTCATAGATGTGACTTTCAGCTGAAGGTAAGTTCTGCCAAAATAATGTTTGAGAAAGAGCAAAAATAAACAAATATATGCACGAGCTGTCGATGGAGAAAGTGCAAATAGTGATTCAAAATGAAAAAAGAAAAGAAAACATTAAGGAAAGGAGATTAAACTGAAATGTAGGCAAAGGGAGCAATGCATTTTTGCTTATAGAACTCTGCGAGGAGGGCAGAAGGTTATGCAGCACTGTACAAACTAAAAATAGAAGGAGGAGGGGGTAAAAAAATCCAATTCAATAGCCTTCAAATGCATTATACATTGAGGTAGAATTGAGAGAGAAATTGGTTGGTGAGAGATAGAAACACCTATGGTGCAAATCTATTTTTGTGTCGGGGTCTGTGTGCTTGGATGAGAGTGTCTGTGGGAGAAAGACAAGAAAAAACAAAACAGAAAGCGACGAAGAGTCAGTCTATAATTGCAAATGGCAGATTTTCACATTTGATATTGCTGATTGAGCTGAATCAAGACCTTCTTCCCCCCTTCAAATTGACTGCAGAAGGGCGATCGATGTTCTGTTGGAGATCATACGACTGGGCATCGCTTTTGGCTGGAAGAGGTTGTGATTGAAGCTCGCACTTAACGGAAATACTGCAGAAATAAAATGACATGATCAGACTGTAAATTGGAGTGATCTTCTGCTGGATTTACTCTGATTTAGTAGAGACTGCAGTGTGGAAAGACCAAGTGTGAGTGATTCTCTGGTGGCTCAAGCTCCCATAAAAGCAGAGCTGTGAGTCCAGCTGGGGCCAAAAGCTTGCTGGCATGACTCTCCTTCAAAATAGAAGCAAAAAAACAAAACAAGAGAATCCATTTCTGTGTCTCTCGGCTGTGCTCTTTCCTGCGATGCACCGCTGTTGGCTAATGAGGGAGGACAGCCAAAGTGAAGTGACCCTCCTTAAGCTTGGCATTTTTCCCCTCACGCTCATGTGCTCATGTTTTCAGTTTAAAACGCAGCACCCGCTCTCACTGGTACATTTAGCCGGTACAGCAATGACCCAGGCAAACACACGCTCCATCCTAAACAGGAGAAATGGATGTGACAACAGGCTAAGAGGGGCAAGCAGGATGGGAGGTCTTCAAGTGGACGTGACTGCAATAGCCCTTTTTTAAAACACCACGTGACTTCTCGCTTGCAGCACCACTGCATGCTGCCCACGTGCACCATTAGCATGCTAGCCAAAATAACCGAGAGGACCTGAAAATGAGAAGCCTCCTGGAACATTAAGCACGAGACAAACAAAGGTGCAGTTTTCATGAGGCAGAACAGTAACCTTCAACACCGACTCGACACAGAGCTGAGAAAGATGCCCGTGTTTGTGTACTGGCTCGTGTGAGCTGCTGGTGTTCCGAATGAAAAATGAGCTCGACTAGCCATGCAAAAGCATTTTCTCTTCTTCTGTGCAGAATTGCAAAGCAGCACCATGGGAGAACCGAGGGATGAAGAGAGGAGGAGGAGGAGAACAGAATGGTATTTTAAAGATGACACTTTTCATCCTTTTTCTGGGACATTAAGCACAAAGACAAACAAACACATAAACTTTGCATGAGGCACAACTGTGTCCGCAACATGCGGTAAAAATTCGCTCCACTACCCAGACAAGTCTGTGTTGTCTCTAAAAGTACCAGAAATGTACAAGTTATCATGCTAAAAAAACAAACAACCATAGACAGTTTTTAAATCTAAAGACTGCACACTTTAAAACGAAATTCTATGTTTGCCTTTTAAGTTCACTGAATGTATAACACCGGTTGAGTTGACTGGATGATTAAAAAAGTTTCCTCGGCTTTTCAAAATTCACCAAAGTGGAGTTTTTGGAGCACTCCAAACAGAATTTCTAATTTAATGACTATGGTTTTACAGCGCATGCAGGAACTACTTAACCCCAGTTTTATTCTGCTTTTTCTCCCTTGATTTTGTAGGTTGTTATATGCGCACTGCATTTCCCCCAATCATTAATCACAGTACAGTAAAGTTTAATGTTGGATTAAGACATGTGATATTACCAATAGGCAGTTATAGATAAACTACAGAGCTGCAAAAACCACCACAGGGGAACTGCATGATAACTGCAGATAAGAAGAAGGAAAAGTAGACGGTAAAAACCAGCCTGAGGGTATTTTCATTTGTGGGTGGTTACTCTGAGGCAGGCACTGGTGTGATACCAATGTTTGTTGCTGTTTATTTGTACAGGTCTGGGAGGTCGATACCAACACTGAGAACAGCTGAGAAGCAGAACCTTTGAATGCAAGGTTCTGTAGTGAAAACGCCGGGAAAGGAGCAGACCCAAGTGAGCCTTGTGTTTTGTATCCACACTACATTCAAAATAGCGTAAAAAAGTTTTGGTTTGAAGAACTTCTCAAAGCACCTGTTTGGTAGTCTAAACCAGTTTTAAAGGGCCAGTGTCATTTCACACACACAAGAAAACATCCCAGCCTCTCGAGAAGTGAAATGCATCTGCAGAATGTCTCCAAAGGCTCCTGGTGGAAGTTTGAAAAAAATAAACCTGAGGATAAATCACACTTTGGAGAGGTTGACCTAAAGTGTCCAACCCTCAACCAGAAAATTTACTAAAAGGACTCAAACCACTTGGCACTGTTTGATACAGCTTCTGCGACAAGGAGCTGAAGGAATTTTGACCCCCGACAAATGTTGAACTGTGAAAGACTGCGATCAGCGGTGGTGCTGACTCACGGGCTGGATCAGTGATTGACAGGAACACTGATTGTCTCTGAACTTTCTCTGCCCTGAAATCTTCTAAACAGACGGGTTGTACTGGACGAGGTGACCTGACGGGAGCTTTCAGAAGCATCTGCTTTGTATCCAGCTTTTATCATCTGCTGTGCAGGTGATATTCTGGTTTCTTTGGCTTTGGCACCCAACACAAAACGGATGGTTGAGGGTGCCTCTTCACCTCCATGCTGAAAACCGTTCCATCATAACCTCGTCAGACAGCGTGGGTAAGATCAGTTCAGACGCCAGCACTTGAGACGAGCCACATAAAAAGCGTTTTCATTATGGGCTGAACGTGGACGCTCTCTGCCGATCAGGCAGCATTGAAAACAACTGAGGGAACAAAAGCAAGAGTGTTCTAAACTCCAAATAACCTGAGTAAATATCATTTTATCCGCAGATAATTGATCAAATAGTGATTTTCAGAGCCGCTAATGATATTTTTACCTTGGAGTCACATCCAGCTTTTCAGGACAACAAGAGCCAAAGAATTTTTGAGGTGCCTCCAAGATTTTGACATCATTTGGCGACGATGTGGCAGAGAAATTCAAGGCAGTAGAATCACAGGTGCCAATTTCTCCACACACAGAAGCCTCATTTCTTCACACAGCGATGGTGCAGCGCCGCAATGCTGCATTTATCTGACAGGCTGACTGTTGTTACCAGAGAGCTAAACTTCCTTCCTGTGGCTTGCACAATAACACAATATCCCCGCAAGTTTAAAAAAAGAGGAAATAACTTATAAAATTAGGCAAGAAATGGAAAAAAAGGGGAGTCAAAATTATAAGCACTTCCTGAACGCATGCTTTTACCTGTAATATCGGGTTCCTGTGGCATGAAGAATTGATAGAAGGTGGGCTCTGATAGGCCCTTGACGTTGCGCGCTGTGATTTCCACCTCGTATCTTGTGTTCCACTGCAGCGGCTGCAATATCGCAAAGTCATTTGCCCCAGGAACCAGCTTGGTCATCCACTGCTCCTCTTTATCCTGGCATGAGGGAAACAGGAAGAGAAAATGGTAGAGTAAAAGCTTCGCTCCCTCACAAAAATAACCTTAATCAGTGCTCAACGTTTCCTTTTTGTCTGCAAGCATCAAAGGAAAGTCTGCGGAATGCTCTTTAATGTGATAAACAGCATCAGACTCTTTGCAGGGTTTGTTGTGTAATTAGAGATTCGGAAGGTTATTTCCACAGGAAACACTGCCGCATTTGTTTTTGGGAAGTTCACAGAGACCTTTGTGGTTCTTTTAGCTTTTTATCTTTTACCGTCTCCCTAAATCATTAATCCTTCTTTCTCCCTTCATTGTTTCCCTCTTTCTTCAGCCCAAAGGCAGAGGCAGGCCGGAAGACTGCACCGGCACTCCTCTGAATGTTTGATGGATGGATGTGATTGTGTGCCCAGTGGAGACGTGGTGAACACTGGCCTGGTTTGTCAGGTGAGTACGATGAGTCTGCAGGCTTTCTGTCTTGTCTTGGGTTTTATGGTGGTTTTTAACACACTGTCACAATTACAGTGTAAAGAGGGGTCTGCTTGGATGCTTGAATGGTAGTTGCCAACGTGCCAGATTTGAGATTTGGACCAGCTCAAATCCACTCAGTCCTGTGGAGAGATTCCTGTAGCAAAGCCATCTATTCTGGTTTCACCGCTCGCCTTATCTTGTGAGCTAAAGCTGAATTTTGCTATTTTACACACACAAAAACTCTTCTACTTAAATGGGTGGGTGGATGAGCTAGCATGCACTCTCATTTGTAGCAGAAATATTAAGTGAAGCACACACTAAAAAATAATGATTCCTGAGTAGAACCTCTTAATTTTACAATTTTACAATTAGCAGTGAGTCACATGTGCTCTTCTGGAGGGAGACTGGAGTCCCAAAGTCACATCCTGTGGCACTATTTTGTCAAACAGAAAGAAAAATGCTTTTCAGCTGTTTTGATTAATTATTGAATTTTTTTCACGTGAGACAAATTACCAGACTTCTAAATGAAAAAAAAAAACTTCTCTAAGTATGCCAGGCCTGTGACAATGTCACATCCGATGTCACTCTCAAACAAAAAGAAAAATCAATATTTTTGAGCTGTTATGAATTATTATTTCATCTGAGAGAAAATATCTTACTTCTAAATGAAAGGCAGAGGAACCTTTTCCCCTTAGATTCCTCCTCTGTCTCAGCTGGCCTTGTTGATTTTGGCAACAGTAAACCAAACGACAGAAAATACTAGGTTTGTGGAGCTTTTTCCCAAACTGTTCATTAATATTAAGTACAAGAGAAGGATCGCATATGGGGGGATAAAAAAATACAACAGGATCCACTCATTTCTGGAGAGCAGATCAGATTAAACACAGATGCAAAATCCTACAAAGACTCACCGTTTTATACTTAACAATGTACTCCACAATGGGCATTCCGCCATCGTCCTGCTTGACCAGCCCCAGTCGGTAAGCCTTACCCATTCCTCTCTGGCCATGCACCGCAGGTGGACTTGGCTCTCCTGAGGGACAGAAGCGGGTGGGGGTGGGGGGTGGCTTTAGGAGATGCTTCAAAACAGTGTGTGAATGTTACGTGTTCTTGTATCGGCTACATTTTGAGTGCCAAAATACTTATTCTAGTAGCAAAGTAAGGATGTTTTTTGGAAGTGAGGACATTTTGGCTGGTCCTCACAACTTCAAAGGACTGTCGTAACTGACAATGTCTTAACTGAGGGTGAAGACATTGGGTTGGTCTTGGGTTTAGGTCAGTTGGACTGGTTAGGGTAAGAAGTTGGACAATGTATTCTATGGAAGTCCTCACAAAGATAGAAGTCTGAGGGTGTGTGTGTGGTGCCGCTGGAAGGCAGGCAGGGGAGCAGGTGTCAATGTGAGATATGAGATAAGGATGCAGTACAAGCAGAGAGATGCTTTTAAGCTGAATTAAATTCAGATTAGAAGGCAACTCCCTTTGCCTGCATATAACTAATGTTGACAAGAGCGCCTTATTATTGGCTGCATTTTGCTAATTGGGTCGTCTTTCCAGCACCAATTCTCAGCAACTGCAGTGCTGTAAGACATTAACCACAGAAATGCATTTTTCTACAGGGCTGCTTATGTTTACTGCCGTCCTGCAGCGCTGGACTCATTACTTAAATATTTTTTTCTGCGGTTAGTAATTTAAAAACAGCAGGTCAAGACAGATTTGAAGGAAACTGTTTCAGGTTCCAATAAGACCAAGCTTTAACAACAGACTTTCATAAAGTCGTAAAAATATGTACCATTTGACCAAAGCGCTCAATCTCTTAATATATTTCTTAAGAGGGTGCTCCCATTTATGTTCACGCCCTACTGTTTTTTCATATAAATCCAAATCTAAATGTTTTGTGGAGCTATTCTGAAGTTTTCCCTCCCGCTGTATGTCAGCATCGACATTATTGACTGTGAGCACATTAAGAGATAAGCATCTTACGTATGGGTAAAGTCTGGAAGGCCTCCGTGTGACTGAACTCCCCCTGGCCCTTCCCATTGACTGCTGCCACTCGAACCTCATAGGTCGTGTTGGGCTCCAGTCCCATCAACACCACGGTCGCTGGGGAGAGACCAGGTTAGAGTACATGACCACCATTATTACAACACCACCATTGCCACGATTTTTGTAATTCTTGACGAAGAAGAAGGCTGTGCACGGAGTATATTCCTGTTTTGTCTGTGTAGAATGTTATCTAAACTACTCTAACTGAACACGAGTGCAAAATGCCCTCATTATTGAAGACAATTAGAATTGTACTGACATTTGACATCTGTATTGATTTCTGAAGCAAACATGACATCAGTGCAAGAGCCCATTGCAGATTCCCTTTTATCCACACAGTCTGTCTGCAGAGCCGCGTTCTGAGGTTCAGCCTGCTAATTGGCCGCTCTGTCAGCATGCCACATTAAATAGTCAAAACTGTAACAACAGCCTCTTGGTGGTTCTTTACTCCGTGAACTAAAAACTATTTCTCCACTTTAGAATTAGAGGGTCACTTTTTCGGACTGTGAGCGAACGTCTCAAACACGCCTGGATGTTGCGGCAGCACAGCTCACCAGCCGGGTCTTATCTGGCCCAAATGTTACTAAACTGTTAGAACTATTTAGCATTCACCTCTTGGCATCTCCATCTAGTAATTGACTGTGCAATGAGGAATATTAGTGATAAGCCCTTCAGGTTTGTCAGTCGTGCTTATCGGCTGCCCATTACTCCTCCAGCTCCCATTTCTTTATCCAGCCATCCAGCCTTCACCTCGCCGTGTATTTTCCGCCGGCTCAAAAATCAATTTGGTGTGAGAACGGAGTAGAGGAGCAGGAACTGGCCCTTCCACCTGTTATGACACGGTCTGCACGAGAAGTCGGAGCTTCGTTCTGAGGGAAAAACGTGTCAGGATCGAGCTTTGAGGGATCATGCGATATAGCCTCTGCTTTGGTTTGACTGGTCTGTCGATTTGTAGTCTGGTCCGGACATCTGATACGACCTGACGTGACAAACCATCGCCTGAAGTGCCAGCTGCGACACTCTTGTGGTGTTTATGTTTTATTCCATGTGACAGGTGAACATTAAATATAATTTGCTCCGTGCAGAGTCTGGCACCATGTTTAACACAATTTCTTTCCGTGTGACTTTCTGGCAAATATTAGCAGGTCATGCAAATATTTGTATTTCTACAGTTATTTGATTAGTGCCTCTCAGAGTGGTCTGCTAGCATTAGGAAACAATCCAGCCCATTATTATTGCAATGTGTAGGAGGAAATACCTGAGAAGCAGAGCATGTGGACATTTCTGGAGGGGTGCACATCACATTGTGGCACAAATGCACCCATTGATACTGTGGGTTTGATTCTGAAGAGAATCCTTGGCATTTAAAACTGCCCAGGAAATGCAGCACTGATGGAAATTCAGACTCACTCTGAATGTTGTGGGACTTGACATCCCTCCAGTCTTGTAAGCCAAACTCTTTGTATTGGACCAGGTAGTAGCTGATGGGGACGCCACCATGCGAGTCGGGCTTCATGAAGGTGACAGTTGCTAGGCGCTGGGAAACAGCCGAGAGTCGCACCGAGTATGGATTTGATGGCACATCTGAAATGACAGAATAATGAAATCCGTTTAAAGGCCATTACCTTCAGTTCCCGCTAGTTCCCTGCTAAACTACGTTTGTTGGGTTCACAGCTCACAGATACAGAAAGTCTCCTAAACTTTTAATAATATAAATAAGAAGGCCATAAAAAGGTTGTATAAAACAAATTAAGTAGCCACCTTGCTCAAACTAATAATTAAACATGTGGAAAAGTCACATTAACTTTAGCTGAAGGGCCAAATTTATAACAGATGTTTATTATTGAATGCAGCCTCGGTTATATGCACACATATGCTTGTGTACACACTTTTATCTTTGCATAAAAAGCTAAATCCATTGTGGTCAAGTAAGCGCTTCACTGTTGATTTAACAACACTTTTGTTTTGCTTTGTATGCTGACTGAACAATAAAAGAGAAAGATGAGCTGGTAGAACATTCTCATTACTGGATTTTCACTATTTATTGTCCTGCATCACAAAATGTGTTCAGTAGATTTAAAAATGCGTAGATTAAATTTGTTGAGACAAACAGAGGGTGTATATTTATGCAGATGACTCAGTTATTTGTTGGAGCCTGAAACTTTTGTTCTGCATCTGGTTTGTTTGCACTGATTTTTTGCATAACTTTGTCATAATTCGGTTCATGCTGTATGTATGTATGTATGTATGTATGTATGTATGTATGTATGTATGTATGTATGTATGTATGTATGTATGTATAGGTGTGCATGCTCAGGCGCTAATGTATTCTTTTAAAGAAGAAAGATAAGCCTTCACAACAACAATCAGTTAATTCTCTGAGCTAGTGAATAAAGTGAAACATAGCTTCGTCTGATAGTACAAGAGCTAAACAGTTAGGGGCATTTAGAAAACACCGTTACTTTCTTGGTTATCTTGAAAATTATTGTCTACTCTGTCCCTTCTACTCATCCGTCCTCGAGAATAAGTGGATAAATGAATAATGGATAAAAGTGCCGTAAAATTTAAAAAAAACAACCTCTGCTGCTGTTCTTTAAAGCCACTCTTGTTAAAGAAGGAGCTGTTTCCCAAAGACAATCTCTGTTGCCCCAAAGAATGAGACTTTCCCTCAAGCAAAATTTGTCTGACAGAATAAGAACCAGATTGGATCAAGTAAAGGAAAAAGAAAAAACTATTTTTTTTCGCTCTGACTTCTGACGTCTTATGTCACTGTGTTCACATGCATGCAAATAAATCGATGTCCTGCCTTGTTTGTGGGGTAGCAACCAGTTGGAACTGAGTGAACCAATGGCCAAGTACTGATGCGTAAACTCGTCTGTGGCTGTGACCTCGCTGGATAGCTACCTTATGGATTAATGTGGTGTGACGTAAAAAAGGTCAACAACAAAGTAAACCAGTGCAAATCGTCACCTAATCTGACAACTGCAAACTTGTTAGTAGACAGAAAGTCCGGTTGCATAAATTATTCAAGCCAATCGAGCAAGAAGTGTAGTCGGATTTAGACACGCTGGTAAAAACACTTAAAGGTACAAAGAACACTATAAGTCTTTAATTATAACAATAGAGCTCATTTCATGTTATTGTTATATTTAAAAAATAATCACTGTTCTGACAGCAAACCAGCAGTTTGGCTTTCTTTGTCCTTTCATTACTAGAGCACCGCTGGTCTCAATTCCTGTACTTTCAGCTCAAGGTTCAGCTTTGGAGAGTGGCTGTGAGTAAGTGATGAGCCTGTGCAGCTTCCACTGCAGATCATCTGTCTTCTGACTCATCCTCTCCTACACCAACACGTGCTTATGGGTGTTTCCTATCGAGCGTTTGTGTGTGTGTGTGTGTGTGTGTGTGTGTGTGTGTGTGTGAGAATAACTTCCAAAACACATTGTTTCCCACAAGACTACATATTGGGTCAGCCTTTTTTGCTCACTGCCTTTCTCCGCAGCCAGAGCAATTCAATCTGCACTAAAGATAATTGGACTGCACTACTGTGTATTAGCCTGCACTACCGTAAATTAGGGGGTACTTCAGTAAATAGCGAGGGGCATGCTAAATCAGCCAGCACTATTTGAGATTAGGCTAAACTGAATAGGGGTTGGGAGTTGTAGTGGAATTTATCTTCCTGAGAATTGCAAATAAGGCCATTAGTGTTAGTAGAGACACAGCCGTTGGACAGTTACTGTGAGAGCCCTGATTCAAAAGGTGTAGGAACCCTGACTTCTCTCATTTCAGGAACAGAAATGAGGCCACAGATGTGGTTGTCAGTGGGGAAGAGGTAAACTCACCGGCCTGGGCAAGAATGAACTCCTGGTATCGCATGCCAATGTTGTTCCTGGCTGTGCAGTTGTAGCGGCCAAAGTCCCGGTCCGACATGGGAGTCACCTCAAATAAGGATCAAAACCATAACTTTCACATCCCCAAAAACCTACAAGATGTTAGCAAATAACCTTAAAGCTGCACGTGAACCAAACAACACATAGTTCTTTTTATTTAACTGGCTTAATAAATGGAGCGCACGTCATCCCTTTATCATCTACAAACATCGTTGACCCACCTCCAGCACGGACTTGCCCTCTGCAGCGTGCACCCGGATGTTGGCCGTTCCCTCTGCGGAGATGGTGAAGCGTTCCCTCCTCCACAGCATGGTGGCGGGAGGGTTGGACATCACGTCGCAGCTGATGTTCACTGGGTTCCCCTCCCAGGAGTAAAAGATGGTGTGGTTGGTCAGGAACTTTGGTATATCTGTCCGACACACAGATGTCATCACTCACACTCTGCCTGAAGCTGCTACACTCCTGGTGTGTCTGGAGACAGTGGCACCCAATTAAATGCTTACACCAAAAGGTGAGACTGGACCAGATGATCCGAGCCATTAAAGCCTCTTGCTGGAGCTTAACGCCCAAATGCCTTCAAAGGCAAAGTAAATGTACTTCATTAACACGTTCCGGACGTTCTATGCCATGCTAAAAGAGAGCTTAATTAAAGCCACCTACTTGCTCCAATCATTTCAAAGAGAACCAGAAACAAAGGATGTAAACAGAAGCCTCAGCAAATAAGAAGCACAGTAAGGGACGAGAGCAGGAGTGAACTGCTGCTCGGATTTCTTTGGCCCAGCTCAGTCGAAGAGGCATTATGGTTGTTTTATGCCTGCTTGCAGGATTCCATTAAAGAGATTGATGCCCAGCTCTCTGTCACAGCCGAGGACACGTTATCCCCCCGCAGGCTGCACTGACTTAGTAAATGAGTTCATTAGTTTGGTGGCAATGGCATGCTCAGCCTCCCCACACTCAGGCTAACAGGGTCGCTCTATTCACGGGGAGTCAGCTGTGACTCACCGTGTTCCAATTGCCCCCTGCTTGTATTTGACCGCCATCAAATTTTTATCTCAAAATGATGACTTTTCATAAGCAATGTATGTATTTTTAAAAGGGAACCCTACAGTCACTGTAGCCAAAGGAGGAGAAATGCAGTTTCTGCTTGAGAAAGAAAAATACTAAAAATACACTTGTTTGTGTGTCTTTGCTGTTGGGCTGTTGGAGGTGGAAACATTTCCGGCGACCAAGTGCACTTCTCATTGCTATCATTCAGGCCACTGATCTCTTCCTATAATGAATATCATCATTCTGCGACCAAAAATGGAGATCTTTGTTTCAGAGCTCATTAGGCGGAGGATAGGCCACCCCAAATAACCCCAGACAACGAGCAGTGAGGAATGGATAAGCTCACTGGGAAACAGGAGAGCCATAAACAGGGCAGAACGAAAGGCAGTGTACGGTTTCTGCTCACTAATTAACCCTCCTGAAGGCGTTGCAGCACAAAGGATGCGGGCGTGAGAAGAGGTTGAGCAATAAAGTAAAGATGCGAAGAGAAAAAACAGCCCCCGCTTGAAGCTGAATTTGCAGAATCAGAACTTTTGAACCTCAACATTTCTGACTCTCCAGGTACCCTGGAATGTTGCAAATTTGACTTAAACGCGTGTTGGACTTTCACATTAAGCACAAACATGGGATGCAGAGAGCGGCGGGGTCAGATCAGGTGTGGAAAGTCTCTTCGGTACCAGTAACATCAATTTCCCTTGCAGACAGGTGAACAGAAAGAGCTGCATGACAAGGAAACAAGGAAACAAATTACGAGCATCTATGCTACGCTAGCATTTAATTTGAAAAATGTCTTCAGTGTAGTAAATAAAACCACTGTGATGGTGACTATAGAATACATTTGATTTAGAGATTTAAATTTTTCTCGTGCTTATGGAAAACAAATGCAAAGCCTTCAACTAGCAGTGATATGGAACCCAATGTGTTACACGCAAAGACGTGCTCAGGGTGAGCTGGAGAAGATTGTAGAAATGTGGAAATATTCTTTTTGTTGCTTTTAAGATATAATCGGCTCCGTTGGCAGCCCTCCCAAGTGCTGGCAGTCAAAATCGAAAAAACCCGAGGACTAAACATAACCGACCTCTTGTGATACTTACGCTCGATATCCAGAAACATGCTCTTCTGGTGGCCTCCAATCCTGCTGAGGGCTTCGCAGTCAAATCGACCCAGATCACTGAGCCTGACGCCACTGATCGTCAAGACCGATTTCCCATGGCGACCGCGCACTTCAAAACGTCCACCGTGACTCTGTGGACACGGACACACATTATAATTAACTGCTGGCACGATCACAAGAAGTTTAACGTGCAAATCTGCCAGCATAAGAGCGTCCCTGGAGATTCCCTGTAAGAGATGGTCATTTCGGCTGTGAGGGGCCTCATGGAGTGGAATGTGACAGCACTCCTTATCAGTAATTTGTCAGTATAACGTACCTTACTATAGCTCTCATACCTTGGTAAGTACGTATACAAAAAAGCTTGTAGCAATTTCCGGCTAACTTTACGTTGAACAAAAGCCTCTTGGTCTATTTTGACCCTTCCCTCTTAGAGGCACCCATCCCTTGTCACAGATAGCCAGGGTTAATGCAATAAACCGTGGATTTATTACAGCATCATTACATTTGTATGAAGACAGATGGCATCAATTTGAAGCAACGGGTCAATTACAGGAGACAAGGCTATCATTCCTGAAATCGACATTCATTCTTAATGAGAGAGAATACGAGAGGAGCTTCCTTGTTGCAGACATCATGTGTGTGCAGCCCCCATACTGCTGTCTAACACATGACCTTTGACACCTCCCTCAAATTCTGCTCCTCCTGCTTTTCAAAGCTACGTGCCCGCACAGGCAATTTCTGTATTTTTTTAAGCGAACACTGCCTTCAAGCTCAGAGTTCTTCCGGTAAATCCGCTGTTAAAAACAATGAACACACGCTGCACTTCATTGTATAAATACATGTGTGATGAGTGGGTCGGCCTGGCAACCTCTCCATGACAGACAAGGTGCTGCCGTGAATGGGAAACATAGTTTTAGGTGAGTTTCTGTTATTATTCATAGTCTGAGAGTGCTGCAGGGTGTTTTCACTGTAAGCACCCATCACAGCTCATGGCATACATCATGTTGGCAATCTATCAGTGAACAAAAACAAGATGCCATCAAACTGCTGCAACATATAACTATCGCTGGCAAGTAAAGCAAATATGGACCCACGTGACTCTGTTGCTGTTGACAGAGGCTGACATGTTTAGATCAGAGCTAAGTAACGACGGGTAAAACAGGCGTGCTCTCAGCCTGCCAGTGTTTACCAAGTCCTGCACATCTTGTTTGTGACATGACATGAAAGTGACACAGGTAATTGATGCTGAGTTAATAATAGGAGAGCTCATTTACTGGTGGATTGCATTCCACTACTGGACTGGAGGGGTTTCCTCCGGTGGGCACATATCTACATTTGGAGAGATAAGGCATGCCCCATGGATCCACAACAGGGAAATGTTCAGCCCAAAAGGCTTTGGCTGGGTCGCAGCTTGTAGCTAATCAATGAATATTTTCATATTCATTCCTGCGATTGAGGTGTGAAGAAGAACGTGCACAACTGCTCTATAAATTTGCTCTAAATCAATGCGCAGTCAACACATTTTAGGGCATTCCCACTACTTTTTCCTGCCTCAGCTAATACTTAATAAATGTGCTCAGCTGCGAGGATCTGTCTTGTATAAAATTTACTTTCTGCTGATCTTTGCTATTATCATTGCTATACTATCAGGCAACAAGGTGAAGAAGCGTTCATGGATGCAGCTAAGGGCTCTTTGCACTGCCGCTTACTTGTTTGCTTCAGCTGAGGTCAATGGGATTCGTGAGGGTGTGGTGAATAGGAATGCCTGGGAACAGAGACGAGTGAAGAGACAGAGAGTGGGGGAGAGCGAAAGAGGAGGGAGGAGCTCACCAGGAGTGAGCCTCAGAATCTGGGAATTACTTGCTAACCTGTCCAACCTCCCACCCCACTGACAGGTTCTGCCAAGAGATGAACTGTGCCCTGAGCACAGCCTGTTTGATATGCAGCACAGGCAAGCAACAGAGCGAGAAGCCAGACCCAAACACAACAGCGAGCACGTCTCGTCCCCACGAGCGCATGTTCAATCGAGCACGTGAGCGCTAAGCAACATGACAGCGGAGATGAAAGGCAGAGAAATGTGGAAGTTGAGAAAATGGAAGGAGATGAAAGGCGGAGAGCGAAATCAAGACGACACAAATATGAGAAATCCTCTCCCTATCTGCTTCATAACACTTCATGAACACGTGAAGCCGGATCTCAAATGCAATCTCTCAAATGTGATTACGCTGCGGTGCTGTGTTACTTCAGTCTGACTGCTGGCAAATTCACATATGAAAAATGTCAGCTGAATCTCAGTGAGACGCTGGCAACAGTTGCTTATTCAGTCAGTGTGCTGTGAAGGCTCCAGCAGAGCTGTTTGAATCTGGCCACCTTTAATTACTGGACTACATCATCTGTGAAATACATTTATTAGGGCTGTCAGACGGAAGTAAACACTACTGTACAGTGCTGGCATCTGTTTTTCACACTCATTTGGCAGCGTGTTGAGCAGAGAAAAATCAGGAGACGCAGAAAGAGCTCAAAACAAATATACTCCCAGACATGTTGTCTCAACAGGTGAATGGAACCAGAGAGGCTTTAAATGACAGCCGCTCCGTGGTAAGTGACTGTTTAAATTGAAGAGCCTCCGCTGGTGTTTGCTAACCTCGCATTCACGCGAGACCATATCAGAGGGGCCTCGAAGGCGCGCCTCACTTCATAATCAAATCCCTCAAACTGTATCCCATTATGTTCAGTCAGCAGGAGCCGAGATGCTAGTTGACAAAGAATATATGAAAAAAGGGAGCACCATTACACAGTAAGTAAAGCTGAGCCCTTGGAAGCTCGCTGTCTCTCAGCAGTCGTGTGGGTCGGCTGGGTATGTAGATTGGACAGTAAATTGAGAGAGGAACATCCTGCCTTGAGCCTAAATGACTACGGCCATCCATCATGCCTCGCGCTATACACGCTCTGTTTGTCTTGGCAGGTGTTTAGGTGTGTTGGTTCGCGCTTCGCATTTCCATAATTGCATTTGCTGTGGGAAAAGAAGCACTGACTCTCATTTTCGCCCGTGATTGATCAACCCCGGCAATTCGAGCCAATGCACACATCCATTTATCTCAGCAGTGACCTTTTTCCCTGACTACCATCCAAAAAAAATTAAATTATAAAAGAAATAACTGGGAAACTGTCTTCCGTCATCTATGAGTTTTGACAATGCAAAATAATTTTTTTCCAGAATATTTTCCACTTTGTTCTTTAATAAGGCTGAATAATGGATTCTGGGAGTGAACAAAACACACAGCTGTAATAATGTTTCAATGCCTCTAGTTTGATTGGATAAAATGTCCCTGAGTCAAAGATACAAATCAAAGTGCAGGCTGCGAGTGTTAATACCCTGAAAACCTCAAGGTTCTTACCACCTCTTTAGTGCTCCAGAGGTAACAGATGCGTTGGTCGATTTCCCTCGAGGTAATAGTCTCGGCATAGAAATCCAAACACTCCCGAAGAAACAAGGGCAGAAGGTGAGCCCGCCTGTTTTATCTGAGGGTGCTTTGATGTTATAAGACATTGTCATCTGCTGCAAGGTGAGTAAATGTACGGCTTGTTCAAAATGCCCTCTTCTCGTAAAAAAAGGGAAGCCTGGAGTGGAATAAATCATAACTTCCTGAATGTAAATACAATCAGCATCAACCATTAGATGTGCCCCGGGCAGCACTGTGAACAATAAAGGAGTCCGTCTGCAGCGGCACTGAAGAAGCTTTTATTTTCATACTGAAAGGTAATAACCTATTAATGTGCCATACTTTTTCTGTGGCTCTACAGAACGGAGCAGCAAGTGCACTGTTCTATCTCCTCTACAAATAGGAACGTTTTAACAGTCAGGAAAAGGAAAAAACTGAATGACTGCATTTCCTTTAGATTTACTAGTTTTGTTGTGAGCTTATTTAATGAGCTTACACACCTTATTACTGAGCTCTGATATCCAACAGAGCTGCAGGTCATTTCAGAAATAACATCCCTAACAAATAAACACTGTTTAAAAGGTGGTGTGCCTGCGTCACTGGTGTTGTCGTGTTTCTGAAAGGCACCACAGGTTTTCCTCGATTATCACACAGTGCATGAATGCGCGCCACATCTGTCAATATATCATTTTCAGATCAAGTCAAAATACAGGCCAAGCTTTGTTTTCAATTTTTTGGGTCCCATGTTACCAAGCTTTTTGGACGTTTCTCACACAGATATCAGTGATATACTCATGACGGCTCATAATAAGGTGTTTTTTTTAATATTATTTTCATCTAAATTCTTTTTAATGTAACGATAATCAGCTTGAACCAGTAAATGATGATGACGGAGGAAAGCAGATGTAGACTTTACCTTGTCTCCATCCACAAATGTCTGGCCATCGCTGGCTCTCTTCCAGGAAATGTCAGGCAGGGGCTCGCCATCAGCCACGCAGGAGATCATGGCAGCGCCGCCCTCCACGGCTGTCACATTTTTCAGCTGGGTGATATGGGGCGGGACTGGAGGCCACAGGAGATGGGATCGCAGAGGAGAAGAAAAAAAAAGTGAATAAAGATATATGTGGCAGTAGGTACAGCAGTAGGCAATGAGTAAGGACAAGAGTGAGCAGGAGCGACACTGTCAAACGTCTGAGTCACAGGGGAGGGGAGACGAAGGCTATACCATAGGGTTTAAACGTAGGCTTGATGCATGACTTTGGTGCTGACAGCCTAGGCCGCGATCATTTATACACTGCAGACGTTGTCTGTAAGCATGCCTACTGGCCTATTTTGTGCACAATCCTTGGCCTAGTTGTTAAGAGACGAAACTGACAACGCTAAAGTTTTAAAGCACAAAACTAATTTATTTTCCTGCTATGGATTTTTGTATGGAAGGACGCATCGCCAGCGCTGTGTGAATCCTTTTTGGCTATGTGCAAAGTCCATGAAGAGTGCAGCAAAGTGTCCCGTCAGGGACCGCTCACCTCTTCTCTGATAAGATACTGGGGTTAGCTGTGGAACACCATGCATGTCAAGGGTAACAGGCGTGAAGCATGAATCACAGATTGCTTATTTCCTCTCCCCACACACATTAATGGTGAATTCTTTAATGGGCATGCTCAGAAAATGGCATAAAATCCAGGGGGAAAAGGGGCATGAATGGAACATACACTGAGGTTAACCCAGGGAAGATCATTTGCAATTCCACAACTTCACCCCGGAGACTAAAACTCAAGGGATTATGGGAGATTCTTCCAACAGAAACAGACACATATACAAAAAACTTCAATAATACCGTTTGATTTGTTATCAACTGCTATTATGGTCAGGTGTAGTAGGTGTAGCTGAATGAATAAAACAGCCACTGAAGATGGAGAAGAAGATGGATACTCGACTCACACAACGGGGCTGACTTATCCAAAGGGTAGATTTCTTAATTCAACATTGGAGGTAACAATAAAAAGGACATTTTCTCAACTGCAATTATTCATAACACACAACAAACTAGTGTTATATTGGAGAGTAACCTTAATTTCTATTTTTAATCAACTTAATTTAGTTAACCAGTTTTATTAAAGAAAATGGTCCCAATGGTCCTCTGGGGGATCAAACTAAAATCCTTCCCACTCTGAGGTGACAACTCTAACCCTACTTATAAAACCTATGTGTCGTTTTTATCCGTATTTGTTTAAAATCCAAAAAACGGCCAAACTTCAAACTTTTCAATGTTAATTTTAAATGACCATTGGCATCATATGAGAGCATATAAATGGTTGATGAGTTATTTGAAATTCGAGTCCTCAATCCATCTGAAGCTATCATGCACATAGGCCTGCACTCATTTTTAAATTGCGGTATTTGGAACAGAACGCAGGCAGAATCAAAGATAACAAAGGCTGACAATAACGAACGATGAGTTTCCTTGTTTCCACAACAAACCTTTCGAGAGTGCAATCATCATGGCTTTTTTGTCAAGATGCTACAATGGAAACAAGTAAAATCAGTGTGATGTATTCAACGTGCAGAAATACGCTCAAATGAGAAAAAATAGCTTGTTAGAAAACACAGAAAGTAAAGCAAATATAAGGGACTCTGAAGATGTGTTATCAACCCTCCAAACGACCTATTGAGTCAAGAATGGTGTTTTCAGTCAATGAGACCGCACAGATGCACAGAACCACACATGCTGGTCTTTGATTTTCATCATTCGTTTATCTGCAGCTACTTCACCCCTGATCTTCTTCATTATGTACATTTTAAATGGAATATCTCTCATTTATGAACCACTCTGCAAGGAGCCTCATTAATAATCTATTAACAAAAATTTGTTCCAATAAATGTAAAAAGAGAACCAGTTGTATGGAGGCAAAAAAATCTAGAATTAACCTGAACTTTCGCTTTCGGTTATTGAATTTTTTTTAATTTTTTTTTTTTTAATCGCTTTTAAAAATAAATAACAAACAGAAAAAAGTGCACTGATAATTACTATAATTTTAATAACTGCAAGTGCTCTGTACTTATACTATGACCCTGACTGTAACTAAATATATTGACTATTTTCCAACCTCTTGGCTCTAAAACACAAAGCTTTTAGCCCCAGAGTAGGAAACAGGAATACACTGTAATCTGTCTTTTTTCTAACTGTTACTTGAGACATGTTTTGAGTGTCAATGGTGTAAAATCAATCGACCTGACATGTACCTGACATGTCTGTGGTCTCTGAAGAGTCAATCACCGTGTAAACACGCACCGGCGTCTCAGACCAGTACAGTGGCCGGGTGGGATCTGTGGAACTTCATATTCTTCACCATAACTTCCTTCCTGACTGCAGACAGTTGCTGGACAATGAAGACTTAAACTTGGCACTTGCTGCCCTAAAACTTGTGCGGACATTTCTGCCAAAGGCCAAAAGATTGCCATTTTTACCCCTTGAAGCCGTCCACCGTTCCACCAAGCAGCAGTTGCTGCACTCGGACTGAATCCATGTAACAGTAATGGCACGTAAATCTGAACAAAACTAGAAATAAAGCACTTCCCAAATAATGTCACTTAGATCTGTAGTATAGTTTGTGCGTATAGCTATCTGTCTGTCTGTCTGTCTTTCCGTCCGTCCATCCGTCTATCTCGAACTATATACACTGTATATTGACATGAGTAATTCAAGGATACACGTTGGTTTAATCTTAGGAAGATCAAAAGGTCAGCGTTCACCTGGAATCCAGAACATTTCTTTTAAATCCTCTGGCACCAGCTGTCTACCTCCTTGGTGGAGGTAAAACCTGAGCCTGTTTAAGTGAACATGGAGTCAGGAAACAGACCAGTCGATGTTCAAGGCATTACAATTAATAGTTTCACAACAGATGTTGTGTATTCTTAAATGGCCGAGTCCTCCTTGAAAAATGATCTAACACCGCTGAGTAATCCCAGTGGGTTTTGTCTAAATGACCTCCCACCTGGGAGTCTTGGTGTCCATGCCGAGGGCATCACACTAAATTAAGAGCATTAGAAACACATGAAATTGATATAATGTAACCCTATCAGCTCAAAGGCAGCAAAGGTGGCTCCACAAGCCTTCCTGTTAGAACCACAATGGTTCCCCATGAAATGGGAAGTTGTGAATTTGAAGCAGAAGTGAATGGGCCATAGGCAATTTATCTTCCCAATAAAGCAGCAACATCCGGTCATGCTCTTAATGTCAAAAGCCATCTGTGGATATAAACATGTCCGGAAGCTGCGGCTGCATCATAACAATATATTGAACTCTCTGCCGAGAAACAAATTCTTCAAAAATATCCATTTCTCTCACTTATCTCTCCTGCATGATACCAGTCTTTGCTACACTGGCATGTTTCCTGCTTATATTCGTCCTCAAGCTTCTCCAGCCACCAGTGAACACAAAGGTATGCATGTGTGAGACAGAATATTTACTGTGTCTACTCTGTGTTGGCTATTAAATTTAGGATTACCTTTATTTAAAGTCACGGCATGAAGACATTCTAATAAACTACCGGCAGCCTATAAATTGGCCGATGTGAAACATGAGCTTCAGATTGATGTTGACATTTGCTAATTTGGAATAAACAAAAATGAGATTGTCATTAAATATGAAGCCCTGAGTCTCAGAATGTGGTGCACAGAAGAATGGCAACACAGACTCGCACCCGGTGCAACATAATTGTCCCGTTCCTCTCCCGCCTGCCCTGTCAGGGCTAATAAAACTAGCTTACATCTGCGTTTTCCCAGCAGAACCCCTCCCTCTTCACATCGTCATGTAAATGTGCATTTTTACGAACAAGCAGGTTTCACATCTTGAAAGGATGTTGATGACTAGAGCAAAAATCTACAGACCCCAGAGATCTGTGAGGAAATAACCAGCAGGCTTATGAAGATATAAATTACATTTTCTTATTAGGAGTGAGGTAAAGGAAATATGAAGCCATAAATCTATTTTTTCTCTACAGGAATTATTATTATATGTGCATGGCTGGTGACCATGTTTAGATATTTGGAATTTGAAAAGGAAAATGGTAAAAATGTGAATGACCACAGTTAAACTGTATGGATCAATAAAGCATTTCTATTTGGGTTTATTTTTCCTTTACTGCTTTATCCTTTTCAGGTTCATGGGGAGGGTGCTGGAGCCTATCCCAGCTGCATATGGGTGAAGGCAGGGCACACCGTTGGATGAGTCTCCAGCTGATCACAGGGCCCTATGTGAGCATTTGGGGCTTTGGTACCTTGCTTACGGGTACTTCGGCAGTGCTCTGAGGGTGCCCTGGCAGCTTGCCCTACTACCAGAACACCTTCCAAGCTTCAAATGACAAATAATTCAATTTGAATCGATTTTCAGAAAGAGATGTGAATGCTTGAAAATGCACTTGGATATTTATGAAAGAAGCTTTCAGAGATGCTGTGGAGTTCCATCTTCCCATCGGTTTTTGAGGGTTGGGCGGAGGTGGCTGCAGGCTACTCATGATACTCCAGACCTTCCTGGGAACAATTAGCTGACGTAGTCCCAGGCTGGATGAGATATGAAATCCCTCTGGTCTGTTTCCCAGTTGAAAGGATCAAGGAAAAAAATACCCTTGCCGACTTATTTTGATAAAAACAAACATCTTCACTCTATAGAGTCATTGCCTTCCCACAACCCAAACTCCTCTAGTTCTGATACCAGCACCCCAGAAGATGACAGGTGAAGGCCAGACCATGGAATTAACAGCTTTGCAGAGCTTCGACCACATGTACTCCATATCAGTTCAAAGGTCCTGCAGATCGAAGAGCTCTTTTCCCGCAGGAGTCCAAACCAGAGACCAATCTGGACTGGAGGTTCATGCTAAGTTTAATCCAACTGCCTTTGTGAGAGTTATGAGCGACATTAACTGATGTCAAAACAGCTAAAATCCTCCAAGTAATGAGGAACATTTCAGAAGAATGTCTGCGGGAGATAAATACACAATGGAGATGTAGTTTGTTTGAAAAGACCAACTGTGCCGCACTTTCTGGGGTGCAGCTCAGGCTGTCATACTCTCTCCTTCCCCGGGGAGCGAGGGAAACCGGGGCTGTTATGCAGCTGTAGAATAGAGACTATTTTATCTGTCAACATAACGACACCAGCGTGAAGAAAAGCAAAACACGCACATTCCATGGAGCTCAAGAATTTGTTTCAAGTATTCAAGTAAAAAAGCAAGTGAAAACTACAATAATCAGTGATTTTTTTTAATAGTCGACCTTATTCCAACACTTCCCATTGTCCTTACCAAACACTTTGAGGAAGAGCTCTCTCTCCTGAGATCCAGCCTTGTTGCTGGCTTTGCAGGTGTAGCTACCCCCGTCGTTCTGTCGGATATTGCGGATGGTTAACATGCTGCGTCCACCTTCCATCCTGTTGAACATGTACTTCTCTGACGGTTCCAGTTTCTGTCCCTTCCTGTACAGACACACACACAGACACACACACAAAAATCACAAAGGAGCACATCGCCGGTGAGCAAATGAGGGCAGACTCACACCCTTCCTTCACTGGCACGGATGAAAGTCACCACAGCACCTTCACATCTACAGACGTATAATTTTAGCACTTTAGATGTCAACTGATCCCATGAAAGAGAGGCTAAATGCTGGAAACTCGACTTTGAGGCCATTTCCATCCACAGGAAAGAACATGACAAAGACTCTCAAAGACAGTAAAAGTCATTCCACAGAATCCTTCCACTACAGTGCTGTTGAAGATTACATTCGAAGGAAATCGATAGGAATATGCCCTCAAACTTCCTCTGAAACTTTCCGATCCGGAGAAACTGTCAAATAAAGAAACAACAACTCACTGTCTCATCACTGTCTCACGCCGTGGACACGGAGCTGATTTAAACATTCTACGTTAGTCGACTCTGTTGTTAGACAAGATACAGCCAAACTGATCATTTGTCTAGATTTGTGCATGAGTGCTGAAGCGTAGTGGTCCATGCAGGTTCCCAGCTTCCCACGCTTGCTTATTTACTTTACTTAACAAGCCGTGTAAACTACGAGGTTGAAGGGATCACTGGAGTCCAGGTTTTTTTTGGTTTTTCTCACGCTGGCAGATTTAGACAAAATCACAGGTGCTCTGTTATAGAGGCTCAAAGTGTGACAACAGCTCAGGGAGTAGAACCCAACAGCTAACGATTAACACTACCGAGTTAATGAGGATTTGTCACGGTTACACGCACCAACAGTTCGCTTTAACGTTAGCACATTCACAGCTAAAATGGAACCCAAGAACCACTTTTATCCATGAAGAAAACAAGAATATTAGTGTTGCATTATTTAAAAAGCGCGCTGTTAATGCGCGATGTCCATGTCACAGGGGTTATTGAAAGAGATTCCCAAACTGCTGCAGAGAGAGTCGAGGTCAGCGACGTGGGCTGGTTTCCTTGGCTGTGAGGTAATTGGTGTGAAACCAGGGATGATCAGAATTACCCTCTACCTGAAGAGTTTTCGCTGTATTTCCGACAGCGAGGCCACCCCCCTGCTGCCCCTGCACCCACCAGCGTCTTTGTACTGGGCTGTTCAGCTGGGACCACATCAGTGCTGATAAAAATCCATACACTAGGATATAAACTATAACCGCGCACACACTCATTCTTCTTCCTAACTTCTCTGTTGTATGGATGGCCACAGACGATAGCACACAGAGAACCAATCTGATTGCTTCCATTATCTTTAAAACATGATGCGCTGGGTTCCTAATGCACGACTATTACAGTGATGAAAGGGGGGATGTAAGCAAGCGACTTTGGATGACACAGCCCCTCGTCCTTCATCTCAGCCTCAGCACCTTACTGGGCGTCTGTACCCTCGTAATCTACTTTTCTCAAAGGCATCGAGCACAGAGCGCTGGAAAACAAAACAACAACTTTTCCACAACAACAGTATTTTAACTTTAAAACGCAGATTTCAGGTCTCAGCATATGATGTAAATGCAAAAGGGAAAATAACTGCAAGTCAATGGAGGAAACAGCAATGCCATGTAACGATAACTCAGACAGAGCACAGAGGAAATTAAGAGAGGCATCATCTCTGAAACAGACAGCACAGGATGAGCTACACTGCTGAATGTGATTACACTGACTGATTGCTGACAGGTAGTCCATTATCCAAGATGGACAAAGGACGAGGAGAAAGCTACACTCTGACAGGAAATGCAGTCGGGGAGGACGGGCCCGCCAAAGGTGACAACAAAAGGGAAAATAAATTGGTTTGTTATTGTTCTTCACGTCAATGCCGATTCTTTTGTTGTGATGTTCACATTTAAATTTTGTCATCTCTGGGTGATGAAGGGTTTATTGACCCACGGAAGGATGGAGAATACACTGAAACGAACGAACGCCAGTGGCCATCACAGAGTTGATCCATGTTTCAGTCCCACTTTTGAATCTCTTTGTGGTCTTTTATCTAAATAAGATTGAATGGATCCTCAAGCAAACAAAATCATTCCTCACCCACACGAACAGGATTCTCAAATCAACTACCTAGGGTAATTAATGAGCACTATCAAACACAATTCAATTCCATTATTAAAGAGAAATAAAATCAGACGATGGAATATTTCTTTACAGTAATTCTGCAAAATAGTTGCTGAAGACTGATCAACACAACACCTTTCTGGAAACACTTGTGATGTATCCTGTGTCACACCATTTAGGCCGTTAAGCTGTTAAAATAGAATGTACATGCTTCCCTTTACTGCTCTAACGCAAACAAGACAGCAAGTTATAAACCTCCAGCAGCCGTCCGCCGTGTCTTCAAATCATGTTTGTACTTGCAAAGTGTGATGCATGGGCCTCGAGGTTTCCCTGCCTCGCCGCGTGACCTCTCTGTCATCGCACACGCTTCCACTTCTAATTATGTTTGCAACAGTGCCGGACGTAAAGCAGAGAAATGATATATTTACTCTGCACACAGTAAAATGCTCCTCCCCCGGGTTAAAAATGTGACCTTCTTGTCACGGTGACGAATATCCGAGGAAACGGAAGGCTAGCATTTTTTTTTTCTCGATACAACTGATTAAACATGTGCCAGTCGACAAATTCTGTGAGAGGAAATGTGACCCTGCAAGAAAAGATCGAATTAAAAGCGCTGATGTTGTTTTCAGAAAGAATAAACAGTGAGTATCTTTGTGCGCTTCCAATTAGTCCAACGAGAAAAAGCCATTTTTAATTGCATGTCCTTCTCTGTTAGTGGAATTTGGAAACCTTGGACCTCCCAGAAACAACTGACAACAACAATTCAATAATACATTGAATTTCATTTCCTCTATTTGTGAACATCACTAATAGAAGCCACCTGAAACAGGCAGGAAGACGGGTTGGTGTCATCTTTCAAGCAGGCAGAGAATTCACCCTGGACAGGTTGCCTGGTTACACACATTCATTCATTTGCTCGCACTCACAGTAACGGGCAGTCTGGAGCCTCCAATCAAACTAATGTGCTCACAAGCACCAGAGTCAATGGCAGCCAACCCAAACCACTTTAATATGTGCAAATGTAGGGCTGACCCGTCCACCCACCTGTGAAAAACATCATCGAGCGCACATCTATACTTATAAATCTGACAGAGGAGCAGACAGAGAGCTTACCTCGCCCTTTTCCAGCTCATTTTGCATATAACTGTTGCTTTAATGACTTTTTTACCCTGATAGCATCATTGCAGGTTCCTGCGGAAGTTCCCACTTCATGTCAGAACAAGCGTTTGTGCTGCAGGATGTGATTGCAAACAAGTGATAGCATCAAATACCATTTTACCACTAACAATAAATCGGATTGTAAAAGAATATGAATGAATACGTTCGTATGACAGCGACAGAAAACAAGAACTTGGTGCAGAAATAATGACACTAACTATATTCACAATCATATGAACAACGTCAGGTCAAATCGTTGTTCGTACAAATCAGATCTGATTTAGCAGCATTGTTGTTTGTTGAGAAAAACTAAAAAATAACAGTGCTTGAGAAAACAATAGCTGATTGTGAACATATAGGTTCTCGTATCTGCCTATAGAGTCGGCAGGCTAGTTATTGGCTGTAGCGCAGCTGAGTTGAGTTGGTGATGAGTCGGTCAAATACTCTTCAGGTGCACGTTTTTACACTTCAGCTGTGCGGAGTGTGATATCATTGTGTTTCTTTGGGTCGATGTGCGAGGGTGGACTGAATGAATAAACAGATAAAACAAAGGCGTAACGCTCAGTCTGAAAAATCAATGATTCATGAGACATGAAAAAGGCCAACGAATTGTAAAGCTTATCAACAACTGTGAGATCAGGGTCAGAAGAATAATCTGATCGGCGATGAACGCTAAAGAATCAGCAAAATGTGTGTGTGGCATCTGAACTGCACCAACAACATTAAAATGACACCCCTAGACGACCCAGGTTCAAGCAGCCCTGCCAGACTTGATGGGTAAGAATGTTACTTTGACCATTACTTGTGAATAAATTGGAAAGCCTCGTCAAGTCATGGGGCACTGCGTGCGTTTCAATGTGTGTGATCACATCTGGAAGGCAATTCCTCAGCCAGGATCCAAAATCCTGTAGCAGGGTGGCTCAAGCTGCTGATTGATGGTCTTGATTTTGAAATAAATGTTTGGTGTCAACTTGTGTTTGCAGCCATCCTTTATCTTTGATGGTCCGGCAGATCTCAAAGCCCAATGTTTCCTGTTTGAGCCACGTGCCAAAGAGCAGCGTTAAATATTAAAGACGGAGGTACCTGTGCCATGTGACCTCAGGGTCAGGAGATCCAGAGGTGATGCACGTGAAGGTGACAGACTCCTGGTAGTCTGCCGTGGCGTTGAAGGATTGCTGGAACACCGACAGCACTGGAGGGACTGCAGACATAAACAGGAGAGAGGAGAAGAGTCAACATGACAGACAGGCGGACCGACGGACAGACAGACAGACAGACAGGCGGACAGGCGGACAGACAGACAGGCGGACAGACAGACAGACAGACAGGCGGACAGACAGACAGGCGGACAGACAGACAGACAGACAGACAGAGCGCTACACAGCACATATACACTGAATAATTCATGGAGCAGATGACTCCAAACGTGTATATACGGGAAATAGACACAATGAGTGTATAAATGCAGCGTGTCACATGTAGCGGCAGAGAAATCAGCGGCTGCCAGCCAATCGGCTGAAGCCTGTCATCACATCACCCGGTTACAGCTCAAAAGACGGAAAACACGGCCAGTCTCTTCTCCAGTGTATTTACTGGTGGACTGACAAGAGTGTGACAGCTTAATGGCACCAGCATGGCTTCCAGTCCATTTCTAAAGTCTACAATCTGCACATGATGGCAGAAAATTGAGAAGCTTGAAAAAATAAGCACTCTCTGAGGGACTGACAACATTTTATAATACTAATATTGATCTGTTTTTAATCCATTTTCATTGTATAAAAAATACTTTATTTTCAGTAAAATGCACTGTAGAAGGAAAATGGTGGGCTTAAGTTCACATATGTTAAAGTCCACTCTTGGGCATTGGTAGAACATATCATGATAAGTCCCTGCAAGAAAATCACAGATATCCCTAAATTTGTAAGATTTTGGCCCTGCATACATCTTCACAACAAAAACAAAATACTTAGGAAGCACTTTGTAGCCCAAATGAAGATCATTAGAAAACCCACGTGTAAATACAGCTGTTGACTTCCAAAGGCTGAGAGAGTCTCCCGATCTCACAATGTGACACCGACTTTGCTAATGAGGCCACTTAATGTGTGGGTACATCTGAAGGTGCAGTTTCCCTGCTTGTTTTGTCGCTCCACCCTGGAGCAGAAAGTTTCCTCATTCCTTCAGGTGGAGCTGAGCAGCAGAGATGTGACAGCACAGAAGCTGTCAGACTCACACAGTGGAAAGCCAAAAACACCCAGAAAGACCAGCACCTGCCTAGTTTGTTCAGCATTGCGGAAGAAAGACCAGCGCTCCTCGAGTGCGGGAGCTTAGCAGAGTTCAGATTTGACATTGGGCTCTCAAGGTTATGATGGTAAAATGCTCTGGAGATGACGGACAAAAAAAATCACCTCCTGCTGACGAAACGATTGTCAGGAAACATGTTGTTTTTGATCCAGAGGAGCTCCAGGGCCTGGACCATGAGGGGCGCACTCCTGTGCAGGTGGACCCCCCTCCTCTCTTCCATTTCATGTTTTCCTGGGTGCCGCAAGCAATGTCAAAGCCACCTCACTGTGCTTTTGTATGCCAGAATCAGCTCACAAAACAAAAGAAAAGTTTTTTCTTCCTTTTTTCCCAAGTGTTCCTGTGTCCATTAAAGCCCTCCATAACTGCAGGTGCCACAAAATACTGTATGAATGGGTAAAAGCACAGTTAAATATAGGCTCACCTGGCTGCTAATTAGCTTTGCGGTGTAGCTGTGATTTTGGGGTCCCAGTGTGATTTCCCCACTGCCTGAGCAAACAGGCCTGTGTGACTTCCAGATGTGTTTCACAACACATCCCATGCAGAGAGTATGAAAATTAGGGTGGGGAATCTTTTTCAGAGACATCTTGAAGGTTCTGCCTGAAAAGGCTGGCTGGTCTCATCCTGCAAAATGAAAACCTGCTTAACAGCTGCTTGCACTCCAGTTAAATACGAGACGGAGTTAACTGGCAGCTGCACAGCTACAGTATTTCAGAACAATCTTCTTGCTCTAATCCAGAAAACACCTAAAAGCCGATTAAATTGCATCAATTTGTGGGCAAACAAAGCTGGATGATTGTGAATTCTGAGGAGATTAAAACACTTCATTTGGTGCAGAGGTTAGTCAGGTTTAATCAATTGAATTTCCCCTCCAAGTCATGTCGGCTGGAGGACACTACACTGATCTGGAAGCCGCTCGGAGAAAAGGTGACAAAGAAACTGGCTTTTACTCCCATTACAATGCACTTGTAATGGGAAGCATTTGTGGAGTTGCAGGAGCAAAAGAAATGAATCAGACATTCTGATCTTAACAAAGCTTCATAGCATTTAGTATGATGTCATTTAGCCTTTTTGAAATGTGCAGAAAACAATAAAAAGAAGGCAGTAGAAAAACAACATCATTAGTCAAAGTGGCAAAAAAACAAAATGCAAAAATGTCAGAGCAATTTAAAATCATAGTGGGGAAGCAAGTTTAAAGAGATGCTTCTGAGTGAGCTTTTCAAGAGGGGAAGGGAATGGACATTGCTGAGATCAGGTGAGTTCCAGTCTAGGAGCGCGGCGGCTAAAAGCTCCGTGCCCCATGGGGATGAGGTGTTAGGAGGGGATGCTCAGATGGGTATTGGAGGAAGATCATCGGTGGGGGGGGGGGGGTCAGACAGGTAAGGAGGGGCGAGGCTGCGGAGGGCCGTAAAAGTTAACAGGAGGATTTTGAATAGTATTCACTACTTGATTTGGAGCCACTGGAGCTGCTGGGGGACAGGAGTGATGCCTTTGAATTAAGTTTATGAAGAATTCCAATGATCCAATTGGGTGTTATTGGGATTTCAAAAGTTAAACATGCACCAACATAATTGTGATAACCCCACAAACTCAGAACAGACAAAGGTCTACGCACCCTGCGTAATCTCTGGGGGGCTCGGACCCCAGGTTGGGAACCACTGCTCCAACACACCAGAGAACAGCCGAGTTACAGAAAGAACTTACTGTCTGCCAAAGTTGAAGATTTCTTAATGTTTTAGGGATGGCCTTGATGCCTCCGAGGCAACGTCTGCAGCCGACGCAGACATTTCTGAAGATGTTAGCTTGCATGGATGTGACTCTGCGCTGACACGGGGGACTTGTTTTCTGCACTAATGGGCTCCAGTGAAGTGCAGATCAGCCATGTTCAGAAGTTGTGAAATGCTCCTGCTAAATGTCAACACGGTGTTACACCTACTAGAAATGCAGCGAGTGAATGTTTGGAGACAAGACCTTTGGTGGAGTGCTTATTAGGGATTTGTTTTGCCTTCGCGATTAGCACGCAGGCGGGAATCAAACTGGGCCCTGATTTATAATTGGGAAGCGTAATGTCACGGAGGAGACAGCGCGCGTATTCTTCTCTGGGAGAGCCCGCATCTATGATGGACAGCACTGGAAAATTATTTCAGAAAATCAAGAAGGACACAGTCGTTAGTTTCTGTTGGCAGCTGAAAAGGGGGAAATTGCAGGTTTGGCGGGTGCCTGAGTGAACCAACTATTAGGTAGATGAGTTGGGATGGATAGTGGGGAAATCAAGAAGCAATTTCCATTCTGCAAGGCAATCATTTGCCATGGAAACAAACTGATTATTATGGCTGGCCAGCCTTCAAAATAAAGAGCAGAGAGACCTTTTAAGGTTAATCCAGGGAAAGTGTCATTGGATGTCAAAGTGAAAAGTTGGCATATATCAGACAGAGTTATGAGTTCTAATCTCAGCCACTCCAAAAAGATCTTCGTTCGATTGGCAGTCTGACATTTGGGGGAAAATATCTGTGTTTTTATTTGAATCAAATGTGGGCAGTGAAAAATACCTTTTTGTTGGGAGGAGAAAAAATTGGATTTTTTTTTCGTTCTTTCTTCTTGGCGTAGATCAATTATTGCATTAAAGGTTTTGTGCAAAACAAGCTTTGAAAATAACAATACTTCAAGTGTTACTAAAACATTTAGATGCTGCTGTTTCGCTCTACGTGGGCGAGTGACTTCCCATTAAGCTGCCCATTTGCCGGCTAACTGTTGCTGTGCCTGTAGCTTTTTTTTATCCATTCACCAAGGACATTAAACTGGACCTTTCAGAGAATACAAGCTCACTCCTCTGGACTCCAGAAGCTGTTCATCTCACTGTTGGCGATTTTCTGTAATATTCTGAAATGTCTCTTCTTTATGCGCCTCGAATGTTACTGTTTATCCTCCTGATGGAACTGCTCAGTACAGCACCGGCCGAAGGTGGTGGGGAGAAGTAAAGACTCTGACATATTGTCACTTTCAGCAGTTACAGCTGTCGTCTTTATTCCTCACGGAAGTTGACAACTGTCACCATGGCGCCATATAAATTACACAAAAACGCGGCACCCAGAGCGGCTCTTGGTAAAGACCGCCACGCTATTAATGGCCACATTAGGCTGGATTGAAGGAAATCCGTGAGCTGTCATGAGGCCGGGATTGAAAACAAGCCGAAGGAGAAGATTATTTAGGAAAGAGAGCCTTAAATGAATGTAGAACATGAAAATAATAAAATGTTTGTTTCATCTTCATGACTGAGATAAACCGAATCTTTTTAAACCTTCAACCTACTCGGGAGAGTCTGGCGACGTCCGTGTTTGCCAGTGTGACACGTGCGGCTTCATCTAATGCACACGCCGCACGAGGGAAGACAACTGGAGGTGTCGGCCTCAGAAATGTCTCATTTCATGGGATTTTCTTCAGCATCCAGGGGTGAAAAATGATACGTCGTGGGAGGAGGGACAAACGCAGGCGTGATAAACCCAACTGTTGTCACCTAAATGGAAAGTGGGCGACTATGTAATCGTGCCCAGTATGATTATATAAATTAGATTTGTAAATCACCTGTTGACAACATACAAACAGCCGCTGAGAAATACAAATGCACATTTCCATCCATTATGTCTCAACATATAGCCGACTCCCCTCCTACTTGACTACTTCAGAGATCACTCAGTGAAACGCTCTGTACCCTCCAATAAACCAGGCTGCTTTGCCCGCAGGTTGATTAACCATTCAGCGGGAGGCCCCCGCTTTCCCCCTACACCATCATTCTCATCTGCAGGCCGCTTTGATGATACACTGGAGCGGGAGCTGAAGCCCGGCTTCGTTCGCTCCATCCTTGTGTGCAATACACCACTCTTTTATCAAGTGACCTATAAATATTTATGACTTCACACAGGGGGAGAGTGTACAGTGAGCTATTCCATCCAGGCTTTTCTAACAAAATGCAGTTCAGCGTGAGTGGTTAGGGAATGTTAACACGGCACCGCGGCGGTCAAAAATGGCATGTTCTGACAAGCTACACTGAAAGAGCAGCCCACACTCCCTGTATCACTCTTCCAGCCCAACTAGGACTTTGCTGAGGGCAACTCTGCAACATCAACTGCAAGGTGCAATCATTGCCGTTTTATTTTTAACGCCACAGAGCCCTGGAAACAGCAACGGCTGATTGTGTCTTTTTTAACTGACATCCAGGAAGAGTTCAAACGCAGTTGTTTGAATCACATCACTTTAAAACTTTTTTTTTAGAGATCTGACAAGTCCAAACAGAGCTGTGTTCATCTTTCTGTTGAAAGATCAATGAGAAAACTTCACTCTTGTTCAGTGGAATGCATCCACACGTTAGCAAGTTTTCATATAAAATATAAAAACCTATTACTGTTGCCAGTAGTGGGGTAGGAGCATTTTCAACAGGTCAAAATAAATCTTTCTGAATAATTATTTCAGTTTTTAGCTTTTGGGGGCCTTGAGCTGAGAGGGAAAACTTTTTTGGTGCACTGTGAGTGTGCAGTCCTTGGTGCTGATGTAGCTGCAAACAGTGAGATAAAGCAACACTGCCAAAGCTTTTCAGGGTGAACGGGCACAACTGGTGTTTTTGCTGTCAGTGCTTCTATTAGGACAAGAATCGATGTCTCATTCCAACATAGAACAGTGCTTTACGTTAGAACAGGACCTCAGGAGATGAGGTGAAGCTCTGCAGCTGCGTCTGTTTATCATCCTTTCTTCTTTCCCCTTCTTTCTCCTCCAGGGGGCTTCCGACACAGAAAGACTGTGACTGTGGCTGTTTTTATCAGCTTGTTTATCTTTGCTCAATGCAACATCCCCAGGCCCCGCAACACGGAGCAGTTCACTGTCCGCCGCTGATTGATAAAACATGTAGCGCAGTCTGTTGCACACATCGACATTTCTCAGGCTGCTGGCGATCTACTCTGTCATTGCCTGCTTGTGCTCAGGGTCTGTGTGTTCGACCCGACCAAGTTGTCAATATTGTATATTCTTCTGCAACCCTAGTGGCTTCTTTTTCCTTTGTAAATCCTCTGTTAAGACAGCTCTCCGTGCTTCAACAATGCCTCGGCGATCAGGCTCCATAGAAGGCAGATAATCCGAGGGAATTCTTCAGGCAAGAAGAGATTTACACCTCAAGCTTCATCGCAGGAAATAAAAATGTTCTGCATGCGCTTGCTTGTGTGAATGGGTGAGCCCATAGGCTCAAACACCGGTGCCGAATGGCTTTTCTGATCACCACAGACAATGAAAACAAGTTATCAAGGATTCTACAAAATCCGGAGTGTAAAAGGGCTGCTGGTGTAAAGCAAGCAAATACCTGAATGGAGGGTTTATCTGATCACATGACAAGACTGTCCATCATGTTCTGCCAATGAAGAGGAGCAAGTCAAAGAAAAGAGTGGAGAGCTGAGCAAATATCTCCAATTTTTGAGGACAGCTTGGTTGTTTTAAGGTACCAATTCCTTACATTGCTCTCAGAGTAGTCGGCAGCTCAGCTAATAAGAATTAGTGGTGGAGTTGTTATTTAGCCATTTGAGTTTGACCATTTGGGCAGCAAAGAAACATCCAGATCGGCAGTGATTTCATGACAACTACACGATGCATGCATTTCTGTCCCCACAAGCAAACACAGGAATTCCAGCTCTCTAGTTTATGTATATCATGTAATTTGTACTCACTATAGAACATGTCAAAGTGATAAGAATAGTGACAAATGGGCCAATGCAAATGTCCGAGTAATGATACGCACATGTGCTACAAAGGGAGGCATTACCAAGAGACACATGAATATCTGGTGGCCTGCTGAGGACACTATCTGCTGTGCTTTGACACCTGTCACTGTGAATGTTTAGTATTTGAATAATGTTGCTGTAATTGCTGTAAGACTCGTCTGATTTTCCCAGCGTGCTATCTTCTGTCACTTCACAAGTCCCACTGGGGCTGGAAACGCATGAGAAATGGCCACAGGGGAGAGTTGTCCTTCAAGGAGTTCTCCAGACGACCAATACCTATATGCATGTTCCTACCACAGCAAAGGTGGATTTCATCTGAGGTTTGTTTGGTTCTTCCTTTAAGCTATCAGCGTCTTTCTAATCAGCATTACTGTGTTTGTGCTAAATCATTAAACATGTGCCACTAATTAATGGAAAAAGACGAGAGGAATACAAAGAAGGGTTTGCTTCAGAGTTCATTCTGAGTGCTCAGACAAAACACGTGCGCTGCTAGAACAGATGTCCCCGCAACTGTTGACTAGACAAACTCATTAGTTCTGAATTTTGTGTTCCCTCGGTCAACTATTTATATATTTCATGTGGACCAAATGGTGTTTCCACAAAACAGATTAGAGCAACTTCAGCCTGGACCACGTTGGCACGTGTGATTCTGAACAGAGTGACGGACTGAGCCTCCCTCAGGCGATATAAGTTGACTTAACAGTGTCCTCCCTTGGGGTGTGGCTCTCTTCCAGGGTCTGGTCTTCCTCGGATGCCCAGTAAAACGCTCTGCCCTCGTCTCAGCGGCACAGGGGGGAAAAAAATGCAATAATCGGTCACGGCTTATTGAGCAGGCTTATAGGATCTCCCTGTGAAGTAAAGCAAGTGCTATGCTAAACTAAACACAATTCATTTTTTCTTTTTTTTGTGGGTGAGAGGGGGGGGTTGGTCTGCTGTTACATTAGAATTGAAGCCGTTCAGCCGTTACCTGACGCCTGTGGCTCGGGAGAAATCATGTTTCAATCACTTCAGCGGTCTCAGGTGATGTGCGGTAAATGAGAAAATTAAAATGACATTTTTCAATCAGGGGCCACAGATCCTCAAACCAATGGTAATTGGAGTTTTCAATCAGAGTAAAGAAGCTAAAAAGACAAAAGTGATGGTAGCAGAGAGCTACAAATGTGCCAATTATGAACTTATCTGAGGCTGTGCAGCATACTTACTGTGTCAAAGCTGACAACTGTGTTTTGATACAGCCGAAGATGCTGGGGGAATCTGCAGAGCAGGTGCTGCTAAACGCACGTGTTGCTTTCACAGACCTGAGGCCAAAAGAGCCCCAGAAGGGTAAACAGCCCTGAAATGGTTTTAAATTGCGTTATAGTGGCGCTGTAACATTGTCAGCGGGGCTGACAGTCAACACACTGATGCCTTGTTAGGATCCGCATTAATATTCACCTTGATAAACAGCATTCAACTGCTGGAAAGACCAGACTTTGTCCGGATTTTTACAAGAAGCATTGTCTGTTGTTCTCCTGTCATCGTGGTAAACAGCCATGAACCTAATGTATGAGTAAAGAGGAGAGTCTCCGCAGCAGCGTAGAGAGGCTGCCTAATGGGTTCTAATCTCCTATCGGTGTTGGAGATGCGTCTACAGAGTTTCCTTTCAAGCTCGACACAAAAGTCCAACGTGCCGGGTGTGGTGGACTGAACTGAGTGAGATCTGTGCTGATAGCCAACTGAAAACCTGCTTGTTTGTGCCTCTCTGAGGATTAAGTTTCATATCAAACTATGTCATTGCTTTTCACGACACTAGTTTTCACGCATTCCAGGGCAATTTTCATAAAACATTTTAGGTACTTAAGGGACATGCCTTGAAATGTATGTCTCTTATTTGACCTTAAGCAGATCTAAATCATTTGGGTGGAAGACTGTTCCCCTGGGCCAAAGATAATACTGGAGATAATGCACCTGGCAACTTCATTCTTCGGAATGCCAAGCACCCCTTTATCTGCTGGGGCTCCACCGGGACAGCTGATATCACATCAGAGACTCACTCGCCCAAGCATCCTGTGACAAGAGTGCTTATGGAGACGGCTCAGAAAGGACAGGTGAGACTCTGTCCTCGTTTTGAAACAGACGATCACAAACACAAGAGTGACAGCAAAACCCTGAGCTGAATATCAAACCGCTGTAACTCACCGTTAACTACCACGGCGATGTCCACGAAATCAATCTCGCCGCGTGCCTCCACGCTGGCCTCGCAGCGGTAAACGCCCTCGTCGGCCTTGGTCACCTGCTGGATCTGTAGGTTGTTGTTTGCCAGCACCAGGAACCTGCCTTCAGCAGCAGGGCACAGAAGACAGGAGGGTAGGATGAGCAAACAGACAGGCAGGTAGGCAGACAGGCAGGAAAAGAAGGCGAGGAAGTGGAATAAGAACAACAGCGGATGAGAGAGAGAGAGAGGTGAGATAAGAATGTCGGGAAAACAGCCGGAGAAAATTAGCATCTCCGCTCTTCAGCAGCAAAACTGTCAATCTCCACATTCAGCCGATAAAGCCCGGTTAGATAAACAGACGCAGAATTAGTTCTGAATCAGCTTTCAGATTGGCCGGGAGGAATGAGGCCCTTCTTTTATGGCTTCCAGGCAATGATATTATACAAGCAGGTATTATAATTAGAAGTGATAAAAAAAGGTTTTCAATCCGAGCGGTGCAGAAGATTTCTATTTCAGTTAAAGGAGATTCAAGCGGTTTCTCTGGAAGGAGGATAGGAAAAGTGGTGTCAGACAGGGAGGAGGTGGGCAAATAATGGATCTGGGAGTCTCCTGCTTACTTCAGGGGCACTTAGGTTCACAAAAAAAAAAATTCATTTAAGTGGAAGTGAATCCTTCCTGTGAGGGCTCCCCTACATCTGTCCATCATTTCCTCACCTACTAAAGATCTCATCCTCCAGATAATTAACATGATTAAAGTGAGCAAGAAGGTGGGATTACAGAGAAGAGTTTCAGAAAGGACATATATCATCTTTCTATCAATCAAGACAGAATATTAGTGACAATATAAGTGTGCTTCATTAACATAAACGATTTCATCTCCCACCACCACCAGCCAAATTTATAATCCATTTTCTGTGTCGAGCGTTAGCGTGGTTACTCTCCAAGTTCTGCGCCTCCCCCAAGGCTGATGGGGTTTCTATTCATAAAATCTGTTGTACTGTCCTTATTGTGAAGTGACACTAATTTTCAACAAGAATAGTATTTTGGCATCTTCTGAAGGAGAGAGGGATTTGGACTTGTTCAGACTGGAATAAAGCTTTTTGTTCATCACTCAAAATTCAAGGGAATTTGACAAGTTTATAAGGAAAATTAAGTTTTGCTTGGTGCCCACTTTATTGCAGCCTTTATTCCATTATCATGCTCTACTGACTAGAAAACAACACATTTTACGCTGAAGGCAATTCAACATTTCTTGAATATTTCTTGCGGAACTTGATTAAACTGCATTTCCCTGCAATCGGAGTTTATAAACTGTCATACGATTGGTTCTGAGAACTTACTGTGACGCTCTTCCATGATCTCCCTGTCCTGGTAGTACCACACCACCAAGGGCACCGGCGAACTAATGACATCACACACCACCTCTGCCGTCTCACCGTGGCGGAACTCCTGCGGTGACTGAACATCCCGAAATGTCAGGCGCTCTGAAAGATCAAACGAGATGGAGATGGAACATTGTTTGTGTCGTTGCTGCTGGAAGCCATCAGCGGGTTTTCAGTATCAAAGAGAAAAACACAGATAGCTGCCATTTTGTTGTAGAACCTGTCACAGCTGCACCGTCAGTCTCAGCCGTCATCATTAGCAGGTTACTTAGGCTACGTTTCCCTCTAAAGTCAGTCTTCCTGTCCCACCAGTGCACCCTCAGGCTGACATGTTCTTGATGTCACACATCTTGTGTCTCCTGTTGTCATCCGTTTTCTTCCCTTTGTTCTTATTTTTGTACACAGGAAGCGTTGCGGAACCATGGCCTTTCAGAGTAGCACTCCACTCCACGCTTGACGCTGGTGAACTGAGAGTATTTGGAGTAATCATTGGCTGAACACCACTGTCAGAAAGTGTTTCAAAGCCTAACAAGTCAATTCCCCTCAATTCTTCCTGCTATTGTTTAGCTAGTTTTATGGTTATTGTTACAAAAGTGAGAGGAAATGGGAGATCTGGGCACACTAAAACCCATTTTGATTGTATGGTTTAAAAGTCTTTTGTCCATACAGTGACAGCGCTAATGCAGTTAGCTCGCTTTGTTTCACTGCTGGGCCCTTGCTCGGTCTGTGCGTCTTTATCCTGCCCTACTGTGAATGCACGAGATTAAGTGGACTTCCAAGAATCACTGAATGAATAGATTTCAAATGATTTATGCAGCCTTTAAGAAAAGGTTTTGTAAAGCATGTCAGAGAAGGTGGACAGCAGGAGCCACCATCGGTGAAAAGTTTAAGACAAAGCAAGTAAAAAAGTAACATGTCTCTGTTCAATATCCCGCACCGTTGCTGTTATTTGTGGTGTGCCAGCTTTAATGTTGCCAGAACACCAGTTACACTGGAAGAGTACTACTGGGAATAATTTGCTAATCCCATAGCAGCTCTGCGTGTACAGCTAATAAAAGATCAAGGAGGCAAACAAGCTTCTTAATTCCAATGACCTGCTCTAGATTTCAAAGTGATCCTGTACCCTGTGGAGCATTAGTGTAACTCTATGGGCCTTCATGGAGATGTCAACACGTCAACACTTGCTCTCCCACTGGTCATAAATTTCATGTACAACATGTTGCATCGCTCAAGGAGTCCTCGCCCGCGCCGGCTGTGCACTGACAGAATGGCTGGCCCGAGCTTTAGGCAGGTTTTCATCCGCATGCTGCTCATGCAATGCACACCGAGGGCCTCAGTGAGTGATGCCCGGTTGCCATGGAAACAATGGTTTTAGGGGAGCTGGTTATGTGGTGAATGAGGCAAGGGCTGAGCGGTGGCAGGTGTGATTGAGGCTGTGATGTCTCTCCTAATGGCTCACTGGGTGAGGATTGAAAAGGCAACCACACAGCAGGTTCACTGTGTGTGTGTGTGTGTGTGTGTGTGTGTGTGTGTGTGTGTGTGTGTCAGTCCCGACATCAAATCCTTGTGCACTGACAGTTTCTCCAATTAAACCTTAGGAAGACTCTTGAGCATATGCTCTGAAGGTTCTGCCTCTTTCACATAACAGAGTTTAATTAACGGCAATGCGACCTCCCTCGGTACCTTTTTGCAGTTAACGTGATGCTTTTAGGATCTAAAAAATTGGCCAGAAATAGGTGAAAACTATGTGGTAAATAAAGCTACACCTGCACGATGACACCTCACCGGTTGCTTGCATGAATTCATATTCTTGCTTATTTTTTAACAATTTCTGCAGACTAATAACTGTGTTGCCTTTATGCACTGTTTAAATGTGACAACAACAGGACAAATGGGCTGATAGTGATCAGTGAGCGAGGTGCCTCGGTCTCAGCTCCATATCCTTCATTAATCCTGACAGATAACACTCCTGTCACTGCTAGCTCTCATTACACTATCGTCACAAGAGGGGCTTTAACACACACAGGAAAAAAAAACAGACCGGCTTTCATTTTTCAAGTCGTCTGCTCTTAATCCACTCTTCTCTAAATCTCCATTTTTAGAGAGCATCCCATCTTTTTTGGAAATGGGGTTGCGAAATCTGCGGACCGTTTTGACAGCATGTAGCCGCGGTGAGGTTGGGAATACTAACAGGCTCATTATCCAAGTGATCAAACACTAATGTGAGAGGTTTATTCTCCCCACGCTGTCTTGTATCAACATCCCCCTGTGGCTGAAACGCAGCATCCGCAGGTTAACGCGGGAAAAGGGTGTCTAAGTGCGTGGTGTTTGTCAAGCTTACGGTAAATCTCCAGCACAACGGAGGCCTCCTCCGTGTGACCGTTGGCGTCCGTGGCCTGGCAGCGATAGATACCGGCGTCCTCGATGATGGCATTATAAATGATGAGCCTGGATCTTGAGGACTCTGTGTGCAGCGCCATTCGCTTGGAGGACGCGATGCGCTCACCCTGGGGGTTGAACCACTCTAGCCTCACTGGCTCACCGATAGCTGGAAGCAAGGTCAGAGAAAGAGCGATGAAAGGAGCCAGAAATGAGCAACGTTCACCAGCCACACTAAAAGGCTGATTTGAATCATTCATTTCTAGAAATGTTTACATTCACAGCTCAAAAGAGACATTACCATGACTGTACAAACATTTATTTAGGATTTATTCAGATAAGCTGCTGACACTTAAACGCCCGCCGCTGTTTATTACTGCCATTCCTTTAAGGTCTGTGCCTCTTACCTTTCAGCACCGTTGCCTATTTCTTAAAAATAACCCTATAAGTAGAAACGATGACCGCTCAGGCCTCTGCTTCGAGAAAATGTCACATGGACATGAGTGACATTCACTTGGACAGCAAGTCAGACAATGCAGTTTTTTTGGCCCTTAGAAGTTTCCTGAAGTCTTGCTGGCATTTTTAAAGTGGATCAGATTATGTCTGTACAATTATCCTAGAAAACTCAGCATTTAAAACAAATTTAGTAATGCTAATTCCGGCTGCCTTCCATATCATTTGGCATGTTCCCTGTTTCACTGATAAGGATTTTACAGTTCGATTTGCTGAACCAAAGAGGGCCATACACGAGCACGCCAGCAGAACAGACGACCAGATATGATACGATTATGTCATAATCTCGGATTTGCATTGCTAATTTGCCTGTAAAGAATCATGGACATATGTAGGATGTAAATTCCAAGCTGATTCGTGCAGACAAACATAAAGATGGCCGATGCAGACTAATGTGGATGTGGTCATAAAAACAACTCTCTACATCAGGAATTGTTTTAAATCTAGCCTATTAAAAATGCAATGCATCATATCAGCATTCTGCAAAAACTCAAAAAACCTCTGAACCCTCTGAACTTCCAGCATGCTAACGCTGATTCTTAAGCACTAAGACCCACATGGTGTCCCAAGAGCATCATGGTTCACTTGGTTACTTATGGCAAGGGGATAAATGCCTGATAGTGCTTCAGGCAACTCTTTATACCTATTAGCATTGCAAAACTTTAACAGCTTACTGGTTTACAGTCTGCTGACAACAGAAGCAACTCTATATGTTAAAGTTTATGCAGCTAGGATGGTGACAGGCAATTTGCTTCACTGATGTGAGATGACAGGAGTGAACACAACACTGCTCTGTTTTCCACACTCAGCCCTGCCTCCCTCTCTGTGCATCTTAACAACTGGGGGAAGACTTGCTGAAGGTCTCTGTCGTACCACTCGTAAAATCTGCATTAGCTCCACTGATTCTTGGCAAGAGAAAGGGCTGAGGAGCTGACTCAACTGGGGAGACAATTACCACTCTGCAACAAAGGTGTAGCAGATTCAGATCCTCAGTTTAAGTTCAGTTCTCCTTTGGCTTGGTTTAAAACACAAATCAAAATTTCAGATCACAGCTTTGGATCTAGAAGGTCGTTCGCTGTTTGTGATCCTCTGTCGACTCGTGTTATTGATGAAATGAGACAGATTAGCTAAACAGGAGTCTTCAGCGAAGCCCTGGACTTAGTAAATAAAAAAGCTGTATACATGAAAAAGGCCACTGAGATTTTAGTTTTTTTAGTGTTTAGCGAGATGAGTTGGAACTTGGAAGTATAATCGGAGGACTGCAATAAAATCAGATGCTGTGAATACTCACGTAACCTTTTCACAACTGGAACTTCTCTGATTTAAGCTAAAGGAAAAGTTTTTTTTCTGATCAGTGTATTAACGTGGTTTGACAATTATACGAATTTGCCTTCGCTTTTACCTCTTATTCGAAACTCAAACATGCTGTTTGAAGATCCAAGATGACATCAAACACAATTAGAGCCTCAAGTTTGCATATGCAAATTGTCTTTAAAATATTTCAATGCATATTTCAGAAATTGGAATGAGAACTTTATATCCTCCGTTGCTGATTGATTATATAGTATGGCAGCTCATTCAGTGCAGTAAAAGCAGCCGGGTGTCGCCTCATTTTAGCTGTATTATTTCATTCTATTTGTAGCCGCTGAATATATATCTGTTTATTACAGCACACTGACTTTCTTTCAGCCCAATTATAACCAAGTAAATTGGTTTTTGTGACACATTGCAGAGAAATGTCTGTTAGTCTAGCAGTAATATTTGAGACTGTACAGAAGAGAGAGGATAAAACAACTTATTTTAGAGGTGATTTGACCAATATTAAAACATAATATTTCTAAATTGTCAGGGTACAGACATGGAATATGTTCTCCAAATCTGAATATGTGCTGCTCTGTTCTCAGCAGAGGGGATAAAGCCCAGCAGCAGAAGCCTTAATGAACTCAACCTGCAGCATTAATATTGATGATTATGGGTGAGTTCATTTGAAGTCATATCCAGCTCTACAGCCTCACATGCATCATAAGCTATAGTGTTAAAGCATGCCTGCTCACTGAAAACAGGGTCCTATATTACTTGCGTTGATGAGAGTTTATGTAGTTGTAGTAGTAAAAAAAAGCACACACATTAGGGATTTTCACTGAACAATGTTAAGTGAGATTAGCGTTGAGGGGTAAGTCTTTATGAGCAGCAGCAGAACCTCAGGTATGTGTTTCAGTCTTGGAAATGTCAACGTTAATAAATAACTTTTGCCCTGGAACTTTTAAGATTCCCTGGTTTAAAAAGAGACAAAGTGAACAATGAAAACTCCATCACCTTTTAAAGAGACGTGCAATTTTCAGATTTTTTCTCCCACTATAGTCCTGCAAGTTATGAAAAAAGCATCTGAAATTGTACATTACATCGCATCATTACACTCAATAAAAAGGTTTTCTGAAACCTCTCAAAGAAAAGTTAAAGTACCAATTATGGAGGAATTAGAATTGTTCCAAAACTCTTAGATTCAATGTCTGACAAGAAAACAGGAAATAGCATCCACGTCCGCACTGGAGGTCACTTTGTGGTTTGAGACCCCATCTGCTTTTATCGGGAAAAAAAGTTTTCTTTTTTCTGCTTCCTTTTCTTCTCATTGGTCCTGTGGCTAACAATTAGGAGCTGAAGGCAAGAGACATGCCAGTACTATGAAAACCATCATCTGAATGTTCCCTTTTCTGATTTTCTGAAACAAACAAGAAGCTGTTTCCACTGTAAAGTCTCTTCTTTAATCACAGTAGCATGACCTAAAAAGCAGTGGGATCGTCACCAGATTCCGTCACACCTCCACTTACCACCCTCGCTCCCATTGTAGGGATGGAGGCTTCTTATCTCTCACCTCCAAAGCTCTTTTACCTGAAATCCTTTTCCATTCTTCCCACATCTGTCAGTTTGCCTGGTTTTGCAAGGCAAGCCTGCTCCCTTTCAATCCCTGCCATGTTTTGAATCCATTCACCTCTTTTTTTCCACCCTCGCAACACTTCCATAGCGCCTCAGCCCTCCTCCCACCGTGTCGGTACTCCCTTCACTGTTAGCTCACACTGAGTGGGGCTGGCAGGAGAGAAGACACAGGCAGCAGGGGGTGGGCTGGACCTGCCAGAGAATCCTGCCACCCTGCTGAGTCACTGGCATCAGGGCTCTGCTGTGGAGTGTGCTTATACCCTTCTGGAGGACGTTGCGGAGGAGGGGAAGGAGCGGCCCTCGGGGTCAACGTGGCACTCACCATATGGAGGACACGGTCACACTTGTCATCACCAGGAAAACAAACCCACGCCGCAAGTGCTGGTTTTACATCTGTGACCCACCTCCAAACACACCCTGGTTTGTGTCTGTTTGTGTACGTGCGCACGTGTGTGTGTGTGTGTGGCATGTGTACCTGTGCAGATGAAGAACTTGGACTCTCCAACGCTCAACTCAACTTTGTTCAAGGATATGGACACCTGCAGGGTGGCTGCCATGGAGAGAAAGAGAGAAAGCAAAAGAGAGAGATTTATTATTGTAGTCTTGATAGAAACCACAACACTTCCAACAAAGGAGGGACAAAATAATGGAAAATTGCTTTCAAAATTCTCCTCCTTTGTTAGATGTGCAATTTGTCTCTTTCTTTACTCAGATCTTTATTTAACCGAACAAAATTTGATAGAATGTGTCACCAATTACATTGACTATATGATTAAAAGGCATCTAAAAAATAAGAATGAACATCCCTCAACAAGAATGTGTTTATCTCCAGCTTTGCAACTTTTGAAAAGACTCTTTGACTCTTCAGCATAGGTAAATGCAGAAAAGGAACAAGAACACTTCCATTGACCTGACTGCACAATACAACCTGAATAAAACTTACTCTCTATCAAAAATGTGCACAATCAGGGCACAATCAAAGGCCATTTCACTGTGTGGCGCTATTGTGTGTCTCGATGTAATGCCACATAATGGTAGCTGTGGGGGAAATTTTCAAAAACTGAAGCAGTGCACGAACAAGAAATAAAGGCGAGTACGAGCTGGGCATGAACAATGGGGGCTGAAGCCTTTGAGTGGGAGAGCAGCGGGGGACGCACTTGTAAAGACGAACAGAAGAGCCAGACAAGTTGGAGGGCTGAGAATTGCTTTGCACGGCACATGTGATCAATAATGATTGGTTACTAAGTGAAATAAGGGTCATCTTTAGGCCAGAGGCTCCTGACACTGCGACTGTCTCACAGCTGAGCTGAGTGAACGCTTCCTCGCAGGCTCACGCAGTTATGTAATGAACACGTAATGGGTGTTAATTCCTCCTATAATAAAGAAAACTGGGGCTGACGGTGAGTGTCAGTCATTGAGAAAAAAATGCTTATCATTTTTTTGCTTTCCAGACTGCAGCTATTAGCCCGAGCACATTGCTGTCGTGACCCGAACCGGCCTATAGATGGCAGTAGAGGGACACTGCCCTGGTTGCCTCAGAAGGTAACAAGATAAGGTTAAGACGCAACGTGATCAATGCACTTGATCATTTCTTGCTGCTTCTTAGGGCATAAATCAGTTACCAGAGGAGACTGAGAATCAGCGGCACAAACAGTAAGAGGATCCATTTGATCACACGTGTGCAGCATCAAAATATGTTTAAAATATATACGGCTCTGGATGCACACAGTCAAACGCTCCAAAACAAGATACAAGCTGCCAGACAGCCAGTCGTTTCAGGGGGAATCAAATCTTAATCATTCTAAAGTGCCATTATATTTAACTGACACAAATTATATAGTGCAGTTTAATTATAGTTTTATACTTGTGTTTGGCCTTTGCTTGTTTTCTATGTGTACATCATCAACAAACAGCCTTTTGTTTGGGAATTATTTTCAGAATAAGATTTAGTCAGAACTCAGAAATGTGTGTATTGATTTGACTAATGTGCTGTCAATCATTACCGGTAATTATATCAGTTCGTGGCATGTACTTAACCTGCCTCTGACCTAAGGCAGATTCCAAACAGCTCTTTCTTTAATAGCTTTCACTTATTAATTGATTGTGGCCTATTCAAGTTCTGTGTGATTGACTGTGTAATGAGTTGCTAACAAAACCCAGCAGGCAAAAGAAAAAGAACTTCAGCTCCCCCTCCCCCCTCTCCTGTGCTTCACAGAAAATAATAAAGGATGATCTTTTAGTAAAAATACTGACTGGATCTGAAATATGACATTATAATTTGCTTGTTTAACACAGAATTGCCTGGTTTCATTTGAGGAAAAGAGATTTTCAACCACGATGTGATAATGGTCACCAGTATAAAAGGCAAATGGTAGCACCTGCCATGACTGCTGCATCCTGTCCATTCAGTCACCTTGATGTAATGTCATGATTTTTTGATGAACTGTTTGTATGATAACAATTAACTGCATGCGCTGACAGAGGTCATGAACAGATGTTTTAAAACCCTTAAAAACTTGTCATAAAAGGCCGTACAGTCATCTTTCTCAACCCTGTCATGTTCAACAGCAGTACAGAGTCACTTCCAGCCAAACATCTCCCATATGAGACCGGCCTAATGACTACCTGCTTGGCACCAAGAGGCAATGTCAAGCAGTTGGAGCATTTAGCTGCAAAATTGCCAGATGTTGCCCCGAGGAATTGCTGAACACCAAAAACCAAGCTAAGAGAAAGGGGTGGACAATTCTAAAACTGCGGCCATTGTGGTCAGTGGAGGATGTGCCAACCGAGCTGTGCTGGTGAAAAAGCAAGCCCAGTGCAAACCGGGCATGAAGAGCGCCAGCAGCTAAGTCGCTGTAACTAAACCCGTGTCAGACTAAAGGGCAGCGAAATGCACTGTTGCATTCAGCAGGCAGGCAAAATTCAATGTTTGAGAGAGCTGAGTAATCCTGTTCTTCATAAAAAACCCAAAGCCAAATAAATGCAGCACAATAAGTGTGCTCTGTCTGTTTCTTCATGACAGAATACTTTTAGCTGGGACAAAAGACACTAATCAATTATTTTATTATTAAGTATTTAATGGAGGTGGGGTGGTGGTAGCTCAATCTGTATGGGACTGGGCTGAGAAGCAGAGGTTCAGTTCAAGACCCAGTGCGGACAATACTTGGAAGGTCTTCTGGTACCAAGGAGAGGCACCAGGACACCTCTCAGACTACTGCCCAGGTACCTTTGAGCAAGGTACCAAACCCCCAAATGCTCACATAGGGCCCTGTGATGAGCAGGAGACCCTGTCCAGGGGGGAGGACCCTGCCTTCACTCATATGCAGCTGGAATAGGCTCCAGCACCCCCTCCTCATGACTCCGAGAGGGATGGAACGGTCAAGAAAACATCACTTATCTAGGTCCCTTAACTCATTTAATTGCTAAGTATTGAGATAAATAATAATTAGAAAACCTTCTGGCTGTTCATTGCAACTTTTTAAAGGTATTAAACCAAGAAATTGTCTAAAAACACTTAAGAACATTTATTTAAAAAGTCCAACAACTGATAAACTTGAAACTTTAGATTTTTCTTTGGAATTTGTATGCAGATTGGAAAAGCTCCACAAAAATGACTCAAGTATAACCCAGCAAAGGCAACTTGGATGACAACAGTCATTTAAAGAGATTGGGATGAATTATTGAAAGTGTTGCCTTTGGCAGACAAAAATGAGGATGTTCAAACAGACAATCCTTCAAAACAGTCAGTTGAACTGAAACTGAAGTTTGAATCAGCTCCTCTTCATGAAAAGCAGGAGCCAACGTGATCAATCAAAACAGTTGCTACAGGTTTAAAAGTAGCAACTGGAGAGGCTATCAAAGTGTGCCTGTGTTGAGAGATTTCCTAAATAACTACCGCTAACTTCTGCCAGCTTGGGGAACTTTACCAGCACTGTAACAGTGAGCTGTGAAAGGCACCAGGACTGAATGGACTTACCGGTAATCATTTTTTTAAAAAATTGTCATAATTAAATAAATAAAGTATAGTGAGCGTTGAAAAATAATACACCTTTCATATTTAGATTGGTGCCCTGCAAAGCTCACTTGCACTATTCATACTGCCAGCAGGAAGGACTTTGTACAGTGGGAGAGAAGAAAAGATTTCTAGCACTAAGGAGGCACATCAGCCATTGTGGAGCTGAAACACGAACAGACGTTGTTCTGCCCATTCGCCATCCTCAGGTAAGAGCGGAACAAATGAAATAACCGTGTACACTCTGCTTCCCACGGTGAAAAAGGGACCAGCCGAAGGCAAAGTGAGGCAGGACTGAGACAGCAGGCAGGCTCTTTGCCTCGCTGAAGGTCTTTCAGGGAAGAGGGGTTCAAACTTGATTTTCTTTATCCACTTTCAGAGAAATAATGGCCAGACGATAGAAGTGTGACTGGTATTCAACCCATTATCAATGCAGCTGGCAGCAGCTGTGTTCTAGAACCTGTGATCATAATGCCACTTTTAAGGCTCATGTTTGTAAAGGTTAGCAATGAAACCTGTGCTTTCAAAGGGACGCTGTGTGTTGACAGATGGCTAGTTAGTTCATCAGTATTCATAGCAACTGGGAAAATGTCATTCCACCGAACGTGTCTGACAATCTTTTAATAGATATTAATTGGTTCCTTAAGAACAGATGAAAAGCACCCAACCCCGAAGCATCAGGTTGATTTAAATGTTGTCATCAACACTCGTGATTTGCCTCTCACCAACTTTGGATTGACAGGAAACTGTTGTGAAGTTTGTCCATGTGTGTCCCCTGTCTGATTGTCCTGGTCCTATTTATCTGTCTGACTGCATAACAAGGCTGCTTTCATGCTGCTGAGGAGCTTCTACTCAGCCAACCATATCCAATCGGCCCGGCATACTGTATCGGTCCACGTGCACAGTCTCAGGCGCAACCCACAGCTACCTATTCTCTTCCTTCTCTTGCCCGCACACCTTCTCTCTATCTCTGCTTTTCACTCGCCAACTGCTTTGTGCTTTATGTCGCCTTTCTTAAGCCTCTTAGCTCAGGCCATGATGGACCTCTCTCTGTGCATAAAATCATAGAACTCCACTCATGCACATGCAAGCAGCCCAGTGCAAATACACAGATGTTTACTTTTAGACAAAGTGGGGAATATTTTGCAAAATATATGTGCATTTAATGCAAACACACTGTACATTTGATAGATATGTGCATTCTGTTTGGAGTTGTCAGATGTGCAGCGTTCTAAAAAATGACTTTAGCTGATATGCGTTCCGTCAGAATAATCTAAAGCGTACGTCAAAGCTGCTTTTTCTATCCTTTTGTTTCTGTAAATTCAATTCAATTTGTCTGTGCTGCATTTATTGGACCTAGAAATATGTCAAAGCAAATGCAGATAAGAACCAAGTGTGAAGAGAATGTGAATTGTTAGCCGAACATTATAGCAACAGAAATACTATAGGAAAGTATATATGACATCGGTAGGTTATCCTACATCGCTTGGCAGATGCTTGAAATGTATTAAATGTATCTGGCAAGATGTCGGACAGTGGGAGGAATATTCCCAGTGGGACATTGTTGACCACAAACCCTGTTAAAAGCCAGACAACTGAGAATGTGTCAGAGGACAGATTCGTTGCCAGGAGGGAAAAACCAAGATACCTAAATGAAAGGCAATCATCAACCTTTACAGATATGAGGGGGGTAACAGCCAGCTCTTTATTTCCATCATACAATCTGTTCTTCCACATGCCACAGGTTATGGAAAAGGCAGGGGAACCGTTTTCCAAAGAAGGTTCTGCTGTGCAGCAGAGAAACAGAAGGTAGCAAACCTGCAGGTTCATGCTCACGCTGCCTCCAGCCTGAACTGGGAGCCTTTACCACTACAATGATTTCTATCCCAGAAATGGGATCGTCACGCTGAGGCTGAATAAATCCCTTTTGCATAGATATTTATGGAAATGTGTTTTTAAAAAAAAAGGGACGGGTAAGCATAGGTGGAAGATAATGCCTTTACCAACGCTGCCTGTTTGAAAATAATTGGAAATTAAAGCGACACCATAACATTTCTTGGATGTTCTTTCATTCTAATTCTCTCTGCACTTCAGGCTCGTCTGTGTAATCTCACCGTCTTTGCCTCCCTCACCCCACCACTTCTGTTTTTCAACTTTTTCCCTTTTAAACCTCTCTGCCCTCCCTCTTTCCTCCGACTGCAACATGTTTCTGCATATGGCAACATCAGCACAGAGCTGGGAGAAGTCCGGGGTTGCAATAAATCCAGGTATGCCACTCAGACAGGATGATAGTTGCTTCCCGCCGCCCTTCCTGCCTTCTATTGCACACATCCTTTTCCTCCTCGGGACTCAGCAGAACTAAGATGTGCAAATTAAAAAACAATCTGCTTCCTGGTATGGTTGAAGAGAGAACAGTCAGTTATTGGACTTTTCCCTTCACATACTTGCAGAAAGAATTAACAGTGCACGGCTGAAAGGGTTTATTCAGCTCCGTCTGTCCATGTTGCCTGACTCCATGTCCTGTTTGAGCGTTAACGTTGTGTGGATCAGGTGTAGCCGGAAACAGGAGAAGTGGAGCTGTGATGATAACGTTAATGAGTTGCCTGAGCTGCTCTACTTCCAACGACAGATGTGGTTTCTTATTATGAAGGTTGTCTAATCCGGGTCGAATAACTGTCATAATAAAGACCATTTAAATGCCAATATATTTTTTTTCTTCCTTGGATTAAAGGCAAGATGATTTAATTCAATAAAAAGGAGTCTAAATCTGTCCTTTTTGTATCTGTTGGAAACATCTCCCGTGTGACCTTTGAATTTTAAAACGGGGTGTTGTAGGTCAGCCAAATGCAGGGAATTTCAAAGTGATTTCAAAGGTCATCAGCATACATGGAATCAAAGGTTCAAATCATCCTGGCATCTTGGACAAACAGGACAATGATGTTATTAACACGCAGGTTTAAAGGCCCTGTTGGCCTTTAATTATAATGTTGCCTGCACACACACACTCACACACATATGCACAAAAAATAATCTGTACGTATTGATCTTTCTTTCATTAGGCTATTTGAACTCAGGTGATTATTTCCAGAGTGATTTGGGGTCTTCTGCCTCTACAGAGGAGGAGAAGGAGGAGGCTCAATTTCACTGCACGATTTCCAACATTCGTGAGACAAGCAATATAACGTGAAATATCAAGCTCACAAGACGAATAATCCCGAGTTCACCCTGAATGGGAGCTCGTTATAACAAATCTACTTCAGTAACACGCTTTATTTGCTTTTCTTTAAGGGACTAAGAGTTCGTCTGTCACATAAACCACAACAGACTGGAACCAGAAAATGGTGGCACCACAGAACAGTGGCACTCAACACTCTTGTATTTTCCATTTCTGCACTTGCATGAAACTTTTGGTTTCCACAGTTCAGATGCAAGTGTTTGTAGAACAGTCAGACAACAGCTCAAGCATAAACCCTCAGCAGACAGTAAAGATTTGCAATTCTGCTGTCGCCCAGCACAGCATTCTTTCATCCCCAGCCGTCTGTGCTTTGAACGGAGTGTTATTTGGTCTCAGCTGGCTAGTCAGATTCACTTTTGACAATATGCAATTCTGCCAGTAAGGTTGACCCAAAACAACAGCTCCCAAAAAGCAATTTCCACATACACTGTACAGAAATCAAAAATCTCTATTGGAAGAATAACACAAAAATCACATTTTCTACATCTGATACAATGTTTGCTCAAACAGCCAAGCACCAAACACTTTGAGAGATCACCTGTGTTGGTTGCTTCCTTTTGGATTTTTGTTATTTTTTTCTATTTCACACACATTTTTTATTTCACACAAGCTGCAGCCTTTGCAAAGACTGGTGTTATTGTCCATAGCAAAGTGATCATTGCTGCAGGGACTGAAATGGCACGGTGGTGGGCCGATCATCCCCCGGCCGCATGCCGCCTGTGGCGGCGACACGGCCATTAACTCAGGCCCACGGTTTAATTCGGTCACAAAGGAGAGGTCAGTGGCTCCTGCCAGATTTGAGAGAGATGTTTGGAGAGGCTTCTGTGGGGGGCAGCAAGGTGAGGCAGAAATGTCCTCTTCCAACCTCTCTCCAACGTAATTGAAAGGGCTAAGGTCACCATTTATGCTCATTTGAGGGATACATCCACAGACTCTGCTGGCTCCTTGACAGATTTGGAGAATATGAAACGGTTGTGATTTTAATTCCCTTAAGACTTGGACTTCATACCACTCAAGAGGCAAAGTATATGTCGAGAAATGTGGTTTTATTTGAAAACTGCCAATTAATCCACTGATCCAGCAACAAATCTTCCTCTAGAGCTTTGGTTTTAATGAAGAATCAGGGGAATAATTGGGGTATTACAATGGACAGATCATGGGGGAAAAAAGTCACTTTGCACTAATGTTGTTACTTTGTCTGATGTCAAGATCAGGGCTTCAAAGCGTCCACCTGTATTATTCACTTTTCAGCCTGTCCATTTCCCACATGCTTGCACCCCTTTGTATTTCCATTCCTCTTTGCATTCATCACCCCTAATTTCACTCAAGTCAGAGCCTTTCATCGCTTCATTCACTTGCTTCATTGTGCAACGCATTGCCTTTTCACTTTTCTGATTCCTTGTGGATATGATGTGTGTGTGTGCACGCTCGCGTGTGTGCTCACTCTGACAGTTCTGGGCCTGTCCACATAGAGCTCCTGACAGAAGCTGCCACCAACTGTCAGTGAGGGCTGGCCAATCAGGAGTTTCTGATGCCAGCACCAGAGAGACCACTGAGTCAAATCATGCCAGGGTAAATATTACTCAAACTTTCACTTGTTCCCTTGTAAATAAACCCCTCCAAAACTCTTCTGCAGTTTTTCCAGGATCAAGGGGCAGAATCAGACTATTTAATAGGGACTGGCTCATTTGTTACCCAGCCCACAACACATGTTGACTTAACAGTCTCCATTATGGAGTTTTGAAGCATCATGGGAACTTTCTATGCATTACTCATTTGCTTTGCTTTTGTCTTTTAGACTAAATCAATACGCACATCGTTAATATTTAATCAAGGCACGGTCATGAAAACAAAAGGTGAGTCCATGCACTTATTTTGGTGCCTTGACAAATGCAGCATTTGGTCCAAACCTTTACACATAGGTTCCTCCATAACAGTAAAAACATTAAACAGATTTTGCAGAGGACAAACAAAAATATGCCACATTAATGCCTAAAAGGAAACACAAAGCTTGATATAAAATCGTGGGTAACTACTGTTTTGGTGTATTAAATCCCAACAAAAATGTCACAATGTGATCAAGAACAAATGTAACTGCAAACTATTTCACAGATTTACTGATCTTGGAAGACATATATATACTGTATATACATATATATATATAAATATATCTAATTTACAGCACTGTCATGCTGTCCTAGACGCCTTGACGCTGCCCTTGTTAGCAAGAGGCTTTTGCACACAATTATAGATGTAATGCCTAACAGGTTAATAAATACTGATGCTTTCTGATTCCCGGAAAACACACACACACACACACACACACACACACACACACACACACTCATAAATGAAAATAAAATAAAATGTTGGCTCTTAAGACCTTTAGCAGGTTATGATGACGGGTCCATTATATTAATGAATAATTTACAACCACGATGAAAAATGTTCCCAGGACTGTGGGGAATTTTCAATGCACCATAAATCTGTTGAGCGTCGGGATTCTCCGACTTTGCAGAGCGCTTTGAAAGTGTTAATAAAGACTGTTTATTGATCAGCTGTTTTTTTCCTCAAAGCTTGTCTGGTCTCTATCTGAAGCTTGACATTTTTTGACATTGACGTTTGACATTGCTAAGAAGCACAGCCAACATGAGAAGCACAGGAAGAACACTGATCTGCTGCTCAACAACAGCACATTTGATGCTGGCAGTGATGGAAGTCAAAACATATCATCCCTGAGAAGTAGACAAAGAAGAGATATTCTATGCTCAGCATCCCACTCATGTGCAGGGGAGTTTACATGATTATTGGCAATAACCAGGGGATCGTCTTCTCCTGTGCTGCTAAAATAAAGTCATTTTCCAGTGTGATGCTGCATCTTTAAAGAGAAGATTTAGTTCAAAGTGAAAAAGCTGCAGATGTCAGGAGCTCTGACATGTGGTGATAGATGATGGGAGAGGAGCAGCCCTTGGATTTTGTGGCAATTAATGGAGGTAACAATCACAGCAAGGTGGCAGCAAAGTGTGCACCTACATACAGTCCTGGCTCAGCTCTTCAGGCTGTTTAATTAAGACGGTCTAGAACGAGTACGTGGATTTTGGCTGAGATTAGGACAGGCAAACAAATCAATACATGGAGTGAAGCAGTCCTGCAAAGTCACATCCTCAGAAACAGTGCATGTAGTCACATCTAACATGCACAATACTGCTATATATGCTTACAGTCCACAATCAATGACTTTGTACACACCCAGATGAAAGTCACATCTATGAACACAATACACCAATCTGAGTGTCCCTGAGTTGGATAATTGCTGCCGCTGTATCTCGGTAGACAGCATATCCCACAGCTTTAGAATTAGCATATTCATTTTTTAAACAGGGGAGCAGCTGGCTAATTGGCAAATGAACCGCTTTCAGAGATCCTCACATGAGAAGCAGAATTTGATTAAATTGAATCTGGGGAAAATATCAAAAGAGAAGAAATACAGATGAGCATGTGCTGGGATAAATAATGTAAAAAGCCAAGTTTTGGAACATGCTTCTAATGACAGTCCATGTCTCATCGCTGCAGATGCACCAACTTTGCCATGTTTGCAAATAATGTGGTTACAAGAAAACTGGCAAACAAGTGAGGGAGGGATGACCTGGGCCAACGGGGTCATGTCAGGCTGTAAATCTGTGTGCGTGTGTATGTGTGTTCAGCAGGAGGGGGGGGGGGGGGGTCATAGCCGCTCATAAAAAGGCCCCAGTGGCATCCTGTCTCCACTCATTCGAGTTAATGACACACACTTTGGGTTCATATATCAGGGACAGTTTGATCCTGGTCAAGGATATTAAGCTTGATGGCTCCCTGGATTCACTGATCTCTGGTCCATTTGCCGTCGACACCCCAGGGTGCATTTCATAGGTGTACCCATCTGATCACCAACAGGAAATGACTCTTAAATGCAGGGGGAAATGTCAGCACAAACCGGTTTGAATATTTTTAGTCTTTAGTCACAAGCATGGGTAACGAGTGTGTGTGTGTGTGTGTGTGAGTGAGTGTGTGTGCTTGTGCGTGTCAGTGTTTGTCACAGGAGCAGAGGCCCATGCCTGTCACTACACATCAACCAGCCTGCAAAGTGTTGCAACATGAAATATGTACTGTGGCAGCTGTTGTGTCAAGGACAGTAACACTCATGTTACATTTAAAATAATGCGCTCTGCAGCCGCCTACATAATGCTGGATTTTGTGTACATGCTAGCATTGTCGTTCGGCTGTGGAGGCACAACAGCCTTCAACGCTAGTTGACCAGCTGAAACTGTTCATTAGTTCATGATGACTGGAGTAAATTAACAACAATTTAGATGTAATTTTGCTCATTTGAGTCGAATAACTACATTTTTACCATGTTTTTGTGGATGTTATAGCATGAGGCACTAATTGTTTTACAAGTGGGATTGCAACTGAGTTTAGAAGATATGTTTTAATGGTAGCAGCTGAAACACAAGAACCTATAGGATCAACGGTGCTGAGGTGATATTTATATTATGATAATGATGATTTTAATGATGCTCTTGTTGATCTCAAATGCTACCTTTGTTTTTTATTTTCCCCATTTCCCACTATTGTGTCTTGTATAAGGCACCGGGTGGGTGGGCAAATTATTGACTGGGACGACCCTTTGTGTTGGCAAACAAGCGGGAGTCGTTTCAACACAATCACTGGCACCGGCCCACGCTAACATTTAAAGATGGACTCCCCGCTGGGTTCTGTAGAAGATGCAAATATGTCCCACTCCTTTCCAGTGGGTTTGTTTTTGTTTGTCCCCCTCGCTGTTTGGCGCTGTTGTCGTTAATAGTGTTTGTTGTCAGACCCCTTGGGGAGGGTTGGGGCAGCATTGTTGTGGGCAGCTGAGCCGCTGCGGCCTGGAGACAATGGACGTCCTCGGTGGCAATGACGCAACGGAACCATTGTTAAAGCAAAGAACAGAGCTGAGTAAAAGCACAATAACTTTGTTTCTGCCTTGAATTGAAAATGAGGGAAAAAACCCACAAAACATCAAGACCTGTTGAGCCCCCAGAAATACTTTGGTTTGCAGTTTCAGAACACAATTTGTCTTGTCTTCTGTCTTTATGGCATGGAAAGATCTAAAAATGTTTGCCGTTGACACAGCACTGCTTCTGCAATCGTTTTTTTCCAGGCAAAAATAACCTCCACTCTGAGAGGAGGGGGTTTTATTGTCCCGGGGAGCCCTGCTGCCGTCTCTGTGTTAATCAACTGCGGTTTCATCATTGTTATTAATGGCTCAGCCTGATTAATTATTCAGACTCTTTTCAGCAGTTTTTATGCAGCCTTGAGGTGTGCTGAATGATTGCCTTTTGTTTGCAATGTTTGCACATGCTGGATGTGTGCACACTCCTTGATAGCAGGGAATGGATGTACAATTTTAGTCCAGCCTTTTAACACAACAGCAGCACACAGTGTTACTATTGTTGAGCAGAGTATTGCATTATAGGACTAAAAACATCATTTGGAGCAGGAATTGAAGGTTAGGTCCGTAGTTGTAAATACATGAATGCTGTGCTTGAATATAAAAGGAGCCAAGATTTGCAACTGTTCGTGATGCTCTGCCACACGTGCTGTAAGATTGATGCTTAAAGAAGCCTTGCTGCCAGGAGGGAGGCAGATTTTCATATACGCTACTTCCTTTCCTCATCTCCAAAATATATTCTGATACATCCTCTTCTCGTTCAACTCTTTTCGATTTTTTGTTCCATAGAAACTGGGTCTTGCCCCATGTATTCTTCTCTCGTGGCAGCTTCCTTTATCATTGGACAGGCTCCTGCAGGAGTATCACTCCTTGTAAAAAAGCAGCTTCACCCGCAGCTTCCTATGTCTAATGGGAATTTCCTTACCGCAGAGATCTATCTGTCACATGCAGGCGGTAACGGGATGCAGCTATGTATAGCTCTGCTGGCTGTGCACACCGGATTATTACCTACAGAGGGTGTATCCGATATGTGAATCAATAAGGACAAACTCACATGATTGCTGAGACATTTATGCGGTGGTGGTGGCAGACCACTTTCAATATGAAACATTGATGGAGCGGCCAATACATTGTTTTATTTTAACGGAATAAGGCCACTGCAAATTAAAAGCATTTAGATATCTTGCTGGACAGGAACTTAAATGCTGAAACGATATTAATCACACTGAAGCTGAGATCCATACCGCAAGATTCCTAAGCTCCGTCATTAGCTTAGTTACTTTTAGGCTGTGGAAAGTCTAAAAAATGGTACGCTTTGCAGTGTCTTTTTCTCTGGGTGGCCTAGTTTTTGACAAAAAAAAAATTAACAAAACAGATCAAATAGTTCATATTGTGACGGGTATGTATGACCCAGTGCGTACAAACAGGGCAATGAACTGATGATCAGTTAACAGGTTATTAACTGCAATCTGGCAAACAAAGACAGTTCGAGGGCGGGCAGCAGACTTGGGACGAGCAGGCGAAGTTCAGTACCCGGGAGGCAGCAGAATCAGGCAAACAATCCAGGAGGGAGACTGGCTAGCTCGGGGTCAAAAACGGAAGACAAGGTTAATTTACCGGGGGTCAGCAGAACAGGCAGGTCGTAAACAGGCAGGGTCGATTCCGGGAAGACAGGCAGGTAAACGCTGGAAGGTCTTGCATAGCAGAGACAATCTGGCACCGAGTGAGTGTGAGGCTGGAGAATATATACTGGTAGGTGAACTGATTGATGAGTGAGGGCAGGTGTGTGATCAGTGAGTGAGGGCAGGTGTGTGATCAGAGGGTGTGGTGTGAGCAGGGCAGTGGAAAGGTACTGAGTCCATGGGCTGGAGCAGAGTGTGACACATATCTATCTAATGATGACGATGCGTCAGCTGGTCCTGAGCTCTCATAGTCGTGTGATTCATAGCTCACCAATGAACTCCGCAACACTGAAGAATGTCTCCTTAGCCTCATCATAGAGCATGCTAAAACGCACCAATCGGGATCTGACATGCTGTCCAATCATTGGGTTTAGTGCATCCTTAAAAACGGCACATAGCAGACTACGGGAGAACTAACAGCTCCCTTATATAAAATGATTGGTTTCACAGTAAGACCAGAATATAGAGGGTTCTTTAATGGTCACATTAATAAGATCACCAAGATCTGCAAAATTCAGCCACTACTTTCCATCTGTCGGGCATGTATGCCGTCACAGCTAAACAGTTTCAGTTTTGATAAGATATGTCACATCACCCAGTCAAAAAAGTAGCCCCTCACACTTGAGGCATGATCTGATAAACCTACGGCGATGACATTTACCAGCTGATTGTTGAGGACTTCTTTGCAAAACTGCCACAGTTAAAAACAAAACATGCTCCCCCTACTGGCGGGACAGAGTAGATTCAGCCATGCTTACCAGTAACCCAAATCTACTGGGATTGTGATAAATAGATAACAGCCACCCAGATTTGGATTTCCATTTCATCCCGATCACACGATCATTCTCATGGACTCTTTACTTGATGGGTCTTTTTTTTCAGAACATCTCCATCTCCATCTGCGTCATGCATTTTAGCTGTGAGCATGAATTAATCTCAGTCTCTCAACACTGAAGTGCAAAGTGTGCAAGGCTTTTTTCCTTTTTAGCAGAAGAGCACGGTCACAAACTGAGCAGCGCAATGGAGCACTGCATGTATCCACATTCCTATCAGTGAGTGAGGAAATTAATTGGTCTTTGCAAACTCGCGACATACTCTTCTAAATATTAACCAAAATATTTTTGAGATAACTGCCGGCAGTTTTGGAGCAGTTCTGGCAGACTCGGTGTGGCTGAAAGGAGCAGAGGAAAAGCTAGGAGAGTTGATCTGCAGGAGAAATGGGAGGCTGGCTTTGTGTTGAGGCAATATCGCTGGTTTGACCATTTATTTATTAATTTTTCCAGTCTGGCCATAACGGTGGGCCAGCACCTACCTCCATTAACCCCACAATGCCACCCATAAAGCAGCTGCATCTTTAATTATGCCGACCTAATGCTTCACTGCAATCAACGATTAGCTGTCTCCTCCCGCTAGTGAACGTCAAGCAACGTGAGATTCAAAAATTCATTTCATAGCTTATTCAACCAGTCATTTGAAAACCCACTCGTCACAATCACAATCTTCATCCTCTGGAAAGATTGAATAAATCTTTTCAAGAGTTGCTCATCCTTGCGTTCTGGCCATTAAGTGGAAACAACACAGTGCCAGCGTCTTAACGAGATGAGGGTGGGTTATCCCAGTCGGTGGAACATGACTCAATAGAGACCGAGCCGAACGTTGTTGTTCCACTGCTGCCCTCTGTGAAAGAACAGCAAATGTTTGCTTACGTCAATGTTGTTTGAACAGATGAGAGGCTTTTCTGCCAATCATCGTTGCCTGAGGTTAGCCCACACTAATCCAGCAGGCAAAGTGCTTGCCACCACGTGCACACATGCCTGACCCCACCTCCATCTAACTCCACCTTTTAAAGGGACAATAAGCAAAATGTTTTTCACTGCTAGGTTCAGTTGGTTCACTGTCTGCAGACCGAAACAAAGTGTGTGGGCAGCCACGCTTCCCTCTACCTCTGCTCTCCACCCCCAAACCACCCCTCGCCTCCTCTGTGAACAATGACAGTGACATCATGCTATAGTCCAGATGCAATTATACCTTTACATGCATTAACTCTATACATAGCAATTTTAACAATTCCTTGCACCTAAAACTGCTGAATTTTGCTAAATGCCCCCTCAAGCCATGTTGTACTTCCCCTAACACTGACCCGAGGAGCCCCAGCAACCTCTGCAGCGCCGCACTCCTTTCATTAGGCTGACTGTTTTCAGGGCTCCCTCATTATGGTGCCTCACCATGCTCGCTGGCGAGCCCCCGAGGGCTCGTTATTGATAAGCGCTGCACAGAGCAGCCAGGCCGATTGGATAGACTTGCCACCGAGGCTCGGTGGACATCTGAATGGGAGTGGAGCGAATTCATTAGAGCCCAGCGACACAGGAGTTGATGCTGCAGCTAAATTTACTGTCATGCAAGTTATTTTTCTTCCTGTCTTGTGATGAGAAGAGCTGTAAACACTCGTCTCTCCCCGCAGCATGTGGAAGTAATGCATAAGAGCTGTTGTTGAAATAATGTATGCATTGCAAATACCGCAAAGTGAGCAAGATTGAGCATTGTCTTCTTTTCTACTTATCTCTCACAGGCTAATGTTCATCTGAATTGTAACCTATTTCCTCTTTGCTGATTGGGCCAGGTGTTGGAATAAACATTGTTGATGTCTGGTGAATGTGGCAATCATTCACATCACTTGCCCACAATGTCCAAGTGGCTCTTTAAAACAAGGCTGCACTGGCTATACTTCTGATGGCCCTTAAAAGCATGTTCAGAAACAGCTAGCTCCTTCATTAGCATGTATGTAATTGGAGCTTTGTTTGCTTTCCCGCTTTTCTGCGGCTTAAGACCTTCTGCAAAGCTCTAGGTAGGATGTGTTTACCGCTGCACTTGGGTGACTGAAACGTGCTTCTGCCTGAGGACAAAGGAAACAATGTTCTTGTTTAAGGCTCTTCTGTGCAGTGACAGCCCCTTGGCAGCAAAGAGTGATTCCACGCAGAAGGTGGAGAAAAGGAAGAAAACAGTTGCCGGGAAACGAGGCAGCGCTGAACGTGTGGCTGTGAAGAGGCATCGTGGCCCTTAAGGAGTTACATCAAGTATGATCGCGTGAAATATCAATGCACAAAATGATAGCAGTGCATGTAAAAAAGTGAAAAATCTGCAAGACTATTTTACAGAAATGAGCAAAAAGGGGATATTTGGCTAAATATTGGTAAAATAAAAGCAGATTATCCATTTTTTCATTTCAAACTCAAATGATTAATGTATAAACTGAACAATGCTTGAAGACTTTTCTATAAATCACTGAACTAATGTTTAGTTGTCTAACCTCTAATTCTGAGAACTGCTTCCCATCATTGTGATGCTGACCAACTTCTGATACTTGCGAACAGATATTCCAGCCCAGGAAAATTATTCACATCCCGTAATCTTGTTTTGTTGCAGAAACAGCATTTTCGCTATTACCCTACATGTTTTCCATTTGGTTTAATGTCTGCGGCCTCGGCTGGCCACTCCATAGCATTAACCCCTGGTTTCCCTCCTCCAAGGTCTTCACAGTGCACTGGGGTTTGAATGGAGTCATCTGCCATTTGTCTTTAGGACAGTCAATGTGGGTTTTCATGTGGGTTTTCTTCCCATAGGTGTTCATGCATTTGTACAGTACCCAGAGGACAGTTTAGACCTTCTTTGATTACTCAGTAGCAGATTATTGGCTGTCCCTGCGGTTTGGGATATTATTCCATACATTCGATTGAATGTTTTCAATTTCCTTCCACATCTTCCCGGGTTAGGATGATGTTTTAAAGCATTTCGGATCATTTAACTAGGAAGGCACTAGGAACATCTGCTACCTTCGTCCAGTGGTGTGGGCCACAGAATCAGTGGCTTCACTCATTCAACCCTTCACTGATATTATTTTTTTAACAACCAAATATCTGATTTCTTCAGTTTTTCTGGAAACTAATAAGAAAATTAGACGTTCTTATTTTTTCATTCCTTGACTTCTAAAAGATGCAATGCTCCTAAATTCATGCGTGAATTTCAAGGCTATTATGAGGATGTTAAGCTACTCAATTTTTTAAAAATGCTCCTATTATTTTGAATACAATTTGCACATAGACAAGCACTGTTTGACCTCTCCACCCCAATTTTTCTTGTTGAGCTGCCCTGCCCCGAGCAATCTGCTCCATCGATCTGTCCGTGAAGACTCAAGCAAAAGCACTGTTCACAATCTATTGGTCCTAATTTCCATTTTGAGCAACTGGCTGGTACGTTTGGAGAATTGCCCAGAGGCGTAAAGTCCATGGAGAGTAACTGTATTGTCTAGTGCTTTATTTGTCCGTCCGTGGGCGATAAAGTTCCAGCCGCCACACCTTAAGCTCCTGGACATTGGTGAGAAGAGGTGGAACTTCTTAAGTTTAAATAGTTTAAACATATACAAGAGCTGTGGAAATGCAACAGAAGCTGCACACTTTGTTCTCTTCTGAGCTGGTTTGGGGTGCTGGACACACTGGACAGTGAAACGTAAACGGTGCAGCAAAGGTCTGAGACAAACTGGTCGTTTGTGGCCCTCTGAAACTACAAGCAAAAAGTCAACTTTTAGCCTGGAAGTAGCTATTAATGCTATGGCTGCGTGAAGGTAAGACCACTAATTCAGAAGTAATTATATTCTTGTTAGTCCACAGAGTTTATACTAAAAAAATCAGGAACATGCAAATAAAATATTTCATTCAATACGGCAAATGACAGACAAGTTTGTCTATTTCACAAGTAGATAAAATCAAGATACAATTAAATCCACAAGAAAGTCTTGGCCTTGGACATATTAAAGAGGCAGCCAAAAGATTACCGGTAAGTGTTCGGCAACGTTCAGTACAGACGATCATACTCCTAAAATCAGACCTCAATTCTCAAGGGGATGCATACAAGGTAAATACAAGTCGAGGCCATGAATGTCTGCAATGTAAGATTGCTGCTATTTTCTCACTGTAAACCTAACACCAAGATGTTTTCTCCTTGAGGGCTAAAGCGCCACTTCCACAAGTAAACAACAACTGCTGAAACTGCTCAAGCCCTTTGAAATGGGCAAACAATAACAATGAGGTAAATGTTAAGTATTACCTGCCTCTATCGGCACGAAATTCTCATTTTTGCTCCATTATCATATCAGAGAAAACCTGTGAGCAGACACTTAACGTCTCATTATAACGCACCCAAAGCCCCCAGCTTCTCCGTTACCAACTGAGCTGGAAACAGGTAAAAAAAATAGGAAGATGAAGAAGAAGCCACCTTCCAATGCTGACAGTGTGGGTAATTTACCTTTTCATAAGATGGGAAAATATGTTGTCGGACAGAGACATGAAACTTTGGCTTATCTGCCTGAAAACAAACCAGACTAATGCTTTGAGCATTTCAAACGAAGCTGAGCAAATGATCCGTCCCTTAAAGCAAACTTAGATGATGTATTTATTTTCTTCACAGGACACGTGCAGGAAAAGAGCTGTCGTGGGTTTCTATTCCTACTCCTGAAAGTCTTAATTTAAAACCGAAAACGATGCAAGTTTATTCCCGTCCAGGATGAAAAGCAAGCCCGATTCAAAAAGGCGCTGTTTGAAGTGAAGTGGCGTAGCTGCTGTTTGATGATGTGAAGTCCAGCATGTGCATCAGGGGTAGCTGGGGAGCTGGCTGGACCAGTTAGAACTCACTCCTGAGAAAAGGAGATTAACTTAAAAACCAGAGGAGATCACACCATACATGTACAATATGAGTGGTGACAGAGGGATGGTAAATGAAATGAGAAGGGGAAAATGTGTTGTGGGGGGAGGAAGGACCAGTTAAAGATTAAATAAATGCCTAGAAATTAAGAGCAAAAGGTTCTTTTTTCACAGTTCTCCTGGACGTGCACATCTCCTTAGAGAGCACTATGGTGCTGGGGGCAGCCTGAGTCAGACCCTGACAGGACCTCCCCGCCTGCAGTGACCCAACACAGCATCCATCTGCACTGAGACGCCCCCTGACCCAGACCTGACTCATTACAGTTCGTCCGTGCATTAATGTCTCGGCTGTAAGTGCAAGAAAAGCTTTGATGCTCTGACTGATATGTTGCAGTCAAGATTTGGTTTCAAATTTTAGACAACCAGGAGACGTTAAGAGAGACACCTTCGTGCTGCCTGTCCTTCCCAGTTGGGCAATGCTAAGCAGGCAACAGATGGCCTGCTGGCATAATGAGCTGTATAATGTCCCCACACACACATGCACTGGCTCAGCTGGCTCAAAGGGAGAAAAGGATGGATGGTTCCAGTAACTACAAAGATACGCCAGAAGTCAGCGACTGAAGCTGCAGGCAGAGCGCTGCAAGGAACACCCCCAAATGTAAATTAATGCAGGAAATTTGTTTCTACTAATCAGTAACAACCAGAGTGGCGAACGAGTGCGACGTGGTGCACATTTACATATCTTTCCTGGTTTCTGAATGTTCTGTTCTGCAAGAACAGGCAGGGCTTAGATGGCGAGATCACTGTGCAACTGCAGATTTTACTGGAGGAACAAGGACTCCTGATCGGCGTATGATGCTTCTTGTGACCGAGGCACATCTGATAATCTCCCATAAAAATCTAAACTAACACACAGGTTGCATATTTTCACGTTGTAATCGCACACACAAAACACAACACTAATGTACCAATCTCGGTCTCTGAGGGCTGAACATTTATGTTCGATGTCTGAAACAGCACACGACAGGGCTGTGACACGATCCCACCGTGTGCTGTGAATCCAGATTTGCTTTTGTCACATTGTTCCACATCACATTTGTGGCCGCAGGGCTGTGTCTGACATCACTTCCTTAAATGTCACAAACACAAATCGTTTGGGAGCTCGGTGTCCAACGGAGGCCAGCAGTGGCGAAACACATCTGACTGGTTATGCCATTTAAAAAGATCTGACATTTAAAAGAAACGCCACTTAAACACGCAACAGACAACTGTTCTTGAGGAGCTAGACTCACATGTGCGGAGTGCACAGCTCCATGAGCAGTTTCAAGGATTGAGGAGCCTTGTTTTAGATGAGGAAGTACCTGTATGCTAATAGATTTTCATTAACATTTCTCCTGTTTCCTGAGATTTTCAGGGTCACTAGAGGACTAATTGACTCATTGGAATGGGGATTTTTTGCTGCCAGCATGGGAGAAGGAGATGAGGCACTTAGTCCTCTGTGCTGCCAAATTAACGCCTTCTACATCCCATTCATTACAGTTCAGGCAGGCTAAAAAGCATAGCCTACTAGACCCCCGTAGAGCGGAGCTGAGTCATAAATCACATCTTCCTGTTCGGGGGTCTGCCTCAGAAGCAGACGGTGACCTTGTTTTGAAATGCTAACGCACACCGCTGGCCATTAACTGTGAGCGGAGCCTTTGGATTCGGAGAGTCATTAACGGGAGTAATTCGCGCTCTCTTGAATTCTCTGGTTTCACAGTTCAAGAAGCTGTGACAGAGGCAGAAATAAAGCATTTTTTCGTCCATGAATTTAAAGCATTCTGTGCTGGAGTGTTGGCGATTCAATGTCCTCGTAATGACTTGGAGCTTTTAATGAGCTGGAGATATGGAAGAACAAGAGATACATACATGTTATACCCATATGCAGAGAAAATGGCAACTTTCGGTCCATGAAACTGTCCTCTGTCATTGATCTATTGTAAAATGAGTACATACACTTAGTCACATCTTGTTATATCTTCATATGATAAAAAAGTTCACAAAATATAAAATAAATGCATTTGGAAGCTATCAATTTCCAAGAAATAAGCATATATATTCTAAAACCTTTGAGACTAGTTCAAAAGACCAGTTCGCTGTGGCCAAACAGTATGAAATATATCAGATGACTGTAATATCATATAGTTTGTACTGTATTATAATATAAAGTATTGAGTCCATAATATTTACCCTTCTCAATATGACTGCATCCATTTTCTTGTGTGAACTAGAAGAAGCAGGTCAACAACAAAAAATGCTGCATATAGACAACAACCTGTTATCATGTTTGCTGAGATATAAGTTGACATTAACTTGTGTTTATTTCCACACTTTGAGGTGTCCTCATCTTTCTCAGGGCTGCTTGCCAACTTCAGGCTGCACTGCAGCTCATCTGCATCAGCCATCTTTCAATTACCTGCAGCTAATTGGGAAACATAACCCAGAGAGGAATGCAGTTTGGGCAAACGCATAAACTCAACACGTCGACAGACAGACGGACGGACGGACGGGCGGACGGACAGACAGACGGACGGTCAGACAGACAGACGGACAGACAGACGGACGGTCAGACAGACAGACGGACGGTCAGACAGACAGACGGACGGTCGAGATCACTCAGCTTTTACTGTATTTCTGCATTACTGTTTGTGTAAAACATGACCTGCAAACCTGAACAAATTCCTTTTTAATGTGTGGATCGGGGCTCAAAGGGGCACCATGTCCCTGCTGATTGGCTCAATGGCGCGTGACGGCAAAGGTGACTGGATCAACAGTGCATGAGATCCAGTTCGATTGGGTGAAGTGACCAGCAGCTGTATGCAGCGGCCCCAGCTGCATGCCAGACTAGCTATTAGAAGCCCATATACAACCGCCAGCACGCTACAGCCCCATATGACGGACCATGCTGTGTTGCTCTGGGGAGACATTACCATTTAGACAGGGAGGGAACCAGCAGCAAAGCCATAGCTTATGTGGCGGCGGTGCTCGCATCACCAGAAAACAAGTCCTGCTGCCACTGCTTGTCCTGATGCCATTTGACAATTAGTGGGAGCACCATCCATCATGAAAACCCTCCTGTTTTGGACATGAAATCCAGCCTCTCCACCCTTGTCTCCAGGGTGATTTGTCTTTGCAACAAGTGCAGAAAAACACGCATATGGCCATTTTAGCCACTAAAGACCAAGGGTCCACTATGGCACTTTTTTTTCCTTTTCCATTTGAAGCATTAGAGAATTCAATCAGAATTACCACTGATGCTGCAAATCATGCCAATATTTATATGAATATTCACAATATGATGAAAAATATAATTATTTTGACACTGTCCTGCTGATCCTATTGCTTTCGAGACAATTGCTTATTAATCCCCAGCAGAAAGCAACAAATACAAAGTCACCGTCTTTTTTAAATGGAAACCCAGACATGAGCACCTGTAAGCTAGAGCAATTCTTAGCTTCAGTTTCTGGCAGTTTTTGGGACACAGCTTATTTATATTTTTGCTTTCCTTAAATGAGCGTGTTTAAGTCACTCCAGTTGATGACTCTTCATGCAGGAATTCTAAGGAAAATCACTCTAATCTTGTCTCCAGTGAGTGTGTGACAGCCTTTACCTAAATGACACAGACTGCAGGCAGGTCTAGAGCTGTCATTACCCCAGCTATGGTTCACGATAATGGGTAATTCATCCACGCTCACTTTTCAGGCTAATTTACTAATTAGACTCAGCAGGAGAATTGTTCAGAAGAAAAACACCGAAGAAGAGTGAACATCACTGACACAGGCGGCACTTGGATGTCTGATAAATGACCTATTAATTACACTGGAATTGATTGTAGCGGATGCTAAACTTTGTCTTCTTCTATTCATTGTGCCGCGAAGTTGAATGGCTCCACATATAAATCGAAGCAATTCACATGGGAATGACCAATAATCAAAGAGCCAAGCACACACACATTTCCGACTGGAACCAAATGGGCTTCTCCTCTCCCTCCATCGTGCTACATTCAGAGCGAGCCGCGCTCGCCGCATGTGTACTATAGCCGGTTATCTGGCCGGTGCCGGGAAAGACCTGAATAGAGGAGAAAGAGGCGCAGCATCGCTCTGCATGCCTCATCCTTATCGGTGGAAAGGAGCTGGATGGCAAAGGGATGGCGGCCCGTCACAGCTCTTTGGGTTGCCAGGAGATGGTCATTTATCGCTGGCACTCCATAGCTGTCTGTGCCACTATCTCTACTCTGCAAGGTTCCTATTTGTGAGTTGAGGGACCTTTTTTTTCCCCCCCTCCAAGTGTGTGCAGCATGAGCGCGGAGAAGAAAGCATCAAAGCTCGGAGCACTTGGGTCACCTTTCTAATTTCCTCTTCACACGGGAACGATGCATAGATCAACGAGGGCAGAAGAACAAAGTTCACCAGTCAGACAGCTGCAAAAATATTGCCCTTTTACAACTGACAGGTAATTTAATCACAGTAAACCAGTTAGAATTTTCCCATTTGATCAAGAGCTGAGAAAGAAAAGCATTAATTGCATCATCTTATTTGAGATATCTGCCAGAACAGAAGCCCTGACAAATGTGTCAGCAGTCTAAAGAAATCCTCTGCAGATCCTGGTACTGCTAAACCATGTATGTAATATGAAGCATATGAATCCTGATTCTTATCTCCCATGGGCTGTTTTAATCAAGTCATCTGAGCTGATGCATAACAAATCCAAGTTCCTCCAAATGAATAGCTGCTTCTGACACGAACACCCCAGCGTATGGCTCTCCCACCTCCTGAAATTACCATACTCATGTAAGATATGTCATGTAGGTGTTCCGCTTGGTTGTGCTGGAATCTGAGGGAGCCAATAAAATGACGTTTCGGCCAGACCAGGATAAGAAAGTAACTGATTTCTCATTATTTCCCCACTCAGTTGTGGCTGTGCCATTTGAAAACCAGGAAGTGCCCGACTGATCAGCTGAGAGTATTAACTTCAACCTGTTCACAGAAGCACGCCGACTAAAAATAAGGTTTTTCTTATCTTATCTTAAGTTTGAGAAGCTATGCAAGTAAAATACCAGCAAAGCTGATGAGTCATTGGAGGATGTGGATCGAGAGGACATCTTCTCCTCACTCGACTGATGTAAAAACAGCCCCAGAAAAGTGTAGGTTTGCAAATATAATCTGTGACTCCATGTGAACGTGCAGGCACATACCGTATATTAGTATTGCTATTCAAAGCTTGCTTGCCCTCGTCTCAGCATCATATTACCTTTGCATAAATTTGTCAGAGTGCTGGGTGCAGATTAAGCGGTACAGGAACAAACAGTTATCTCAAGCTCCCTGAAACCTGCGGTATTTTCTGTCACCACGGAGTTGCACGGGAAACAGAGCTGCCGTCACGACAACAATCAAAATGCCGAACTGCACATCAAAAGGAGCGCTGCGAGTTGATCAGGGCACCGTGGGTTCATGTAAATGGCACCCTTACAACTCTGATTAACTATTAAACCATCCTGGTTTTCACTTCAATCAAATAAATCACAGGAAAGTAAAAACCTTTCTCATAAATGGATCAAATAAGCTAAGCTAACAAAATATATAGCTAATAGCTAAGCTAACAAAATGACATTGTCCTACGAACGGGATGAGGAAAACATCCAGCTCATTGCATGAGCCATTTAATGGCTGCGTTAGTGTGCTGTGCGTATTAAACAGCTGGCTGCCGCCATTGGTCTGTGACTTGCTGGTTGCTGATTTTACACATCCGTTCTTTGAGATGAAATCGACAAAACGTCAGACCTCCACTCGTTGTTCACCACTGCTGACACTCAGGACCCCCGCCCGTTATGGCCCATTAACCCATCTCCAACCGCCTGCAGATATTGATTAAAATAGAAACAACCACAAAACTGATATAAATAGTATTCTTGATTAAATCTATGTAGCAATGGAAGAAATACCTCAAACATCCACACAGCATTAGTAACTTCTGGACTTAGCATGAAAAGATCCCCTGAGTACTAGATAACAAATAACTAAGCAACAAAAACGTCTATCAATGTCTCATCCGTGTAGCTGCTGCTTCTCACAGTCATCAGCGTCTCCAGAGAGGTGATGTTGTAGCTGGAGGGGGTGGGAATGGCCTGCTGTCATGCTTAGGGATGAATGTTAATGCACTCGACTGACCACTGCAGAACACAACCCAAAATAAGATTTATTTGTGACGTTACACTGACTAAACATGTAACAGACACGCTGGTAAAGAGCTGCAGGGAGGATCTCTGATATTCAAACCAAAAAAGGGGAACTAGCCGACAGTAACAGGTCAGCAGGTGATCTACATTAAAAAGTAAAACACATTTTTCTGTAAAATATTTAGTTTGAAAGAGGCTTCATTCAAACACAGAGTATCTATAAATGATAACCACAGTCAGACGGACACTGGAGCCTGTTTCAGACGGTTTACAGCTCCACAACTTTTGACATCAACAGCATCACCAGAGCGCTCTATTATCTTCCCTGTTCCTAATTATTCAAACAAAACCAAACACCTCCGTGACACGATGCGCTTCGGTGCAAACATTCACCCCCCTGAGTCATTACAATATGTGGTCAAGCCAAAATCCATCTGTGTGTTTCAGTGTCCACTGTTGCAGGGAGTTTGTTGTTGACAGAACATGGAGACAGACCATCAAACCCTGGATGTGTGTGTGTGTGTGTGTGTGTGTGTGTGTGTGTGTGTGTCAGGGAGCTGGGGTACACATGCAACCGAGCAGACGGCGATATGAGCTTAATCAGCACATCCTTTGCCCCAATTAGTGTAGGAGAGGAATAATGGGCCTCCTGATGCGTCCCCATGGATGATGACATAAAAAGAGATGAGTTTGTTGATGTAGAGATTTGTAAGAGGAAAAGAAAAGAAGCGGGAGGAATATTGACTGTCAGCTTTGTGCTTGAGGCCGCGGTATGTCATCACATCTGGATCAAAGCTGTTTAGCTGCTCGAGCTGTTGGCTCAGCCTGCCGCCGCTGTGAGAGAATGGAGGGAGGAGGAATAGAAAGCAGGAGGGGGCATGCAATACCGGCAAGATCCAAATGGTTTGAGACAGAAAAGGAAGAGGAGGTTCACATCTTCCTCTGTTTAGGATCAGACATGGAATCACGCTCAGTACGAGCGGAGGGAAGGACAAGCAACACGAGTCCAAATTAGCTGGTGGCAAATGTGGCTCATTAATGAACAAGATGGTGTCTGAACGGAGGTGCAGGCCATTTTTACTTCGAGCCCTCAGAGCTGCGTGCATGCTGATGGCATCATTATCCTGTAGTGAGCATCGAACTGTGAACTATTGGATGGTGTTTGTGAGGTTTGGTGTGAATTGCATGCCTAATACTTAATGTTTGTTTCATTTCTGTGGAATAAGCAACAGAAAAGAAGAAGATCCAGCCATGATCATTAAAAACCCCAAAAAATCATCAGCGCTACACACCCACGTTTTTATTCCCGTTTACGAGAAAAAGAATACCAGCTCCATATTTCCTTTCATGCTGGAATTATATTCCTTTAAACTGAGAAAAATCCAGCAACTAAACCAGGGAATGTTCTGCTAATTTTACATTTCCATGCTGTGGGGTGGATCAGTCGAGTATTTGCTTGGTTCTTCACCCACACAAATTTGGTTCGACGCCACATTTTTAGGCTGACTGCCTGTGAAGCGTCTGCGTTACAAACTTACAACAGAGCGGATGTGCTCCTGACAGCTCAGGCCAAAGATCTTCATCGCTCTGCTGGCGAGTACGTGCGCGCACAGCTGTGCCCTGTGATTTAATGTACTGAAATGTGCAATCAGCCCTTTGCTTTGAAAACACCCACTCGGCGAACGCTGTGCCGAGTTTGACAGAATCGTTTGGGTTTCATCACACGTCGGCCGCCTGCTTGCGCACGAGCTCGGCTGCGATGCCGTTTTTCATCTCTGTTGAAATACTCCCCGAGGCCACATTGTGACTCCTCTTCCCAACATTTAAAATCTTCACCTGCAGATGTTGGAGATCATTGGTTTCATTAACCTAAAGAGCCTTTTTTCCTGTGCACCAACTTCTCTATCACCATATCTTCTCTATACGTCTCTATTAACACAAGTTAACCTTTCATATTTATCCACAAACCTTGACATAAATATCATGAAAACTGAAGCAGGCCACAGGCCATTGGAGTAGATATTTTATTAAAACTCCTGACTTATGTTGAATTAATAATTAAAGAACCTCCGGATGTGGTAAGACCAGGCACCCTGGCTGCTACCTGTTCATACGCTATGACTTTACATGCTTCACACAACGTGTTGTACAAATTTCAGTACTTCCTCACCACCTTGGGCATTTCTAGAACCTCTAGTGCCAAAAATATACAATATATCAGAATATACTGTCTTATGTTATAGCACATGTAATTTATCATCGTTATCACTGATGCTTACTGCATATTGATTTTCATTGTCGTTCCTGCAGCACCCTCAGCGCCACCCTCCTTATTGCGTTGCAAAGGAAAAACTAATGAAAAGTGTTGTGCAGTCTGAGGTCTGCTGCACGATTCACACGTCTGGCTGTGCACTACCTGCATGTATCGATGAGAGGAATACCTCGCTGAGTTCCCCACCCACCGAGATAAAAATCTGCAGCCGGCAGGTACACGGGCAGAAATTGGTGAAATCAGGTTGCATCAGGACGAAACCTCAGCAAAAAGGCAGGAGTGTCTGACACAGCTATACCTCCTCCGAAAGCAAAAAAACCTAGCATTGCTATAGGTGCTAAAACTGTTGGACATCCCTAAGAATGCTGCGTGAACCATTGCTGCTAATCTTCCAGTGAAATTTGGCTCACTCACCACTTTTCTGAGGGAGAAATGTGGCAACGAGCTAGCCATGAGTGTAGCTTTTGCTAAGCAAATGCAGCGACAGCAGTTAAAGTGGGCATGGTTGATGCTGAGCTTATCACAATCCCTAGCCTTCAGTCCAACAGGCCATTGGAATTTGTCAAGTTACTCTTAGTGTCTCATTAAGGACACAAAACCAGATGCCAGGAGAAAGAGAGATGGAGGAGCAGTGTGGACAAATGGTTTGGTGGACAGAAAAGCAGCAGTTCTCAAAAATCATTTAAAAACAAGTAGAAAAGGAGGAGTAAAGAACAATAATCTGAGCAGGAGAAAAGAATCATTGTGCCTGAGCAGCCACGGAGCTTTAAAGGTGTGTTTAATATCTTTAACCAGGCAGAAGTGATTGCATTCAACGCTGCGACCTCGAGTGAATATACGCTGCTCTAAATGGCAGCGCTCCATCAAATGTCTCAATACCATCACCTCGGTATCTGCCGGCAGAGTGACAGTGAGGAAAGTGCAATTATTCTCCCTAATGGCGATTATGTGCAGAGGAATAATGGACTGGCCCGTGGGTCAGCAAGACATTAGCAAGAGAAGACAGCCCTTCACGTGATACCGTTTGGGTTAGCCGTGTCTCCTCGGAACATTTTCAAAGTTAAGGCACTTGAAGGGAATCATTTCCTACTCGACACAAGCAGATCTGAAAGTACTCCGTTTTCTACTGTGTTTTTAACCGTCTGCGGCCGGAAAAGCCTTTGCATGGAGTGTTGCGCTAACAAGTTGTGCGCTCGTGGCTGAAGCAGCCTATATGGTTGGAGTGTTTGAGTGTTTAAATAATGTAAGTACTGTACTCAGGCAACATCCATTTCCACTTTCACAAAAACTTTCACAGCACTTCCACTTTAAAACTTTTACCAAATTCATAGCAGAATCACCCAAAATGCAAAAGCTGCATGCTAAAATAGCACCAAATAGTTCATATTTCAGGCCCTGATACAGTTGATATGACAAAACGTGGAGTTGGTCTCTTTATTAATACAGGTAGGACAACAGGGCATCAGTTTATGGATATGGCTTGATTATTATTCACCAGTGAAGCTCCAGTTTCAACAGATGAACCGGAAAACACACTGAGCCACATGATTCGCACCGACTCGAGGCTGCCGGTCACTAATGGACGGAATGAGGTTTGCCTCGCCGTCTCCAAGAGTTACCATCAAACATGATTAGAGGCCAAATGTGCTCTCCCAATTCTGACAGAGGAAAGAAAAATGTATTTTCACTGAACTATAAACCGTACTCCTCTGGAACTCCACACAGGCTGTGATGCCGAAAAAGAAGCAAACTGAAGGATAAACACACACCACACCCATCTGTCTTGATAAAATAAAGGGGAGGAAGAAGACAGAGAGAGCGTCAACAGTATTAAATAAATAAATAAATAGGAAACAATTCGTAGTTCTACTGGTCCAAGAAATCAATTTGATGAATGACTCCAGAAGGATTCTGGCCATCTCCTCCCGTTAAAGGCAAAATGATAAGACAAACAACAGGGTAGAGAACCCTCACTAGAGAAAATACTGCATCCTTGTAAAATTCAAGCTATACAGTAGATTGATGACTATGCAGTTGATACAAAGTTGTGCCTATGAATTTTATTCTAAAGTTAAACCAAGCCTTTGCTTTTACTACACTTTTACAGGACAAATCAATCTCACAAATGAAGCTGAACCTTCTTCATGAGCTGAGTCAAAGCTATTTAATACTGCATTTATAGCCCCTTGAGGAATTCCTGCCAAGCTGCTAAAGTTAGCATAGCTAGTGTTTTCTCTTGCAGAATGCCAAAATCCAAAGAAAAGTATTGTAGTTCCATTTTATTGTTTTATTACACATGTCCCCTCGTGGTGCCATCCTGGATATACGAAGCATCTTTGGTCACATGTCGCACGCCTCGCCTTTTCAACCAGTTGGCTAATGAAAAAGATGTAAAGAAACACACATTTAGATTTTTATGACTCGCATTTTAGCGATGAAAACCGCGTCATTGCATGTGTGCGCCACCGGCGGGATAGCAGATGATGCCTGGCCACGCAGGCCAGATGGCGCACATTCCTGGTGTTCCTTTGATGTGCACAAGGTCTGGCATCAACACTGTTGTCTCCTGAATGCCTCCAACCTTCACAGTTAGGATGTAAAAAGTGGAAGACAAAGAGGAGAAAACACCCAAATCAGACATGGGTAAGGTATGATCTTGCTCCCGCTGAAAGCGAAAGCGTGGCCATGACGTCAGTGTTACAGGTGAGTTTTCACTTTGATCTCTGGGATTTGGGTGACACCTGAGTGGGATTTGATGACGGTCTCGCTGACAGACATCAATAATGAGGCAAAGGTTTTGTGATCAGAGATGACATAATGCATCACATTATGTTTAGCTGCAGATATTTTCATATTTCTAGCTGTTCTAGCTTTGGGAAAATAATAATATCCATGTTGACATCCCAGCCTGTCATATGTTAATTGCATCAGCTGCTGTGTGGAAATGCCAACAGATACAATTTGTGCAGATTTACTAACTAAGAGTGTCACATTTCTCTGATAGTTTGGCGTCTAACGTCGCTACGCTAAGCCCAAATACCAGCTGACACTTCCAACCCAACCCGACCCATCTTTCCTTTATTTCAGGATAATACTCTATGCTCTGTTGGGGATTCATTTGTTGAACGTGACGCCAAAATGGGCACCGCGCTGTTGTTCAGCAGGCAGCCAGACTGATGAAACATCCTGAAACAATGTTCCACTCAAACCTACGCCTTCCAAAAACAACAGCACAAATAGAGCCTCGTGCCTTTAGCAGTCTGTGGTAAATTCATTTGGCATCCGTTCTGAAATCTCTGATGGCGCTATTCATCATGTAAAATCAAGGCGTAGAATAAACAGGAGCATCCAGCTTAATAGGTTTACACAGTTACATGATGCACAGAAACACAACAATGTTAGTGTGGTCGTTTGCAACCCGTGAAGTGAAACTGTTGGATTTATACCTAATTTATCTCACCAACAACTCAGATGAAATATTAGCATCATTTCTTTCCTGAAGTAGAGAAGTCTAAGGTTTCTGTGCTGAATATTGAGCATTAGCATGTTAGCATCCTTACTTTTTCGAGTTTAAGTGAAATCAAGCAAAGAGATCCAGCAACCCAGTTTCTCATCCGCATCGTCCCATATCTCCTCCTTTATCTAGAGGCCAGCATTATGAAACTCCTTCTGACTGTCAGGCATGAAAATTCAAATCAGAAATGTGAACATACTCCTGGAGTGCCCAGAGTGAAGATACTCTAGACAGGGGCTGTAATCGTGGCATCTGAAATAGCTGTAGACTAACAGATTTCAACGCTTGTCTCTCAGATAAAGCTGTCAGATAGCGATCTTATGAAGCCTTTTAATTAAATCCAGCCAGCTCCTCATGCAGCCTGCTTTCATGTTCCACGAGGTTGAAAATGGATTAGGACTGACCAGGATGACTCCTTATGGCAGTGGCAGAAGTTTACATTAGAGCAGAAAACCCCGTCATCGTCTCCGACTGTTCTCACCTCTATCATGCTTTCAAAAACAACAATCTCTCTGCCACGAGGTGTGAAAGTAGCACTATAGTTTGATGGCTGTAAAGGAGATTTAGATTATTGGTGACACACAGTTCAGAGGGAAAAATGAAATTCCTGCTGAGAGCTGGTTAGCTTCAGCCAGAGGTCACCATCAAGATCAACATTTCTTAATGTTTTGCTTTTCTTATTCAACTTACATTGATGTAGATTTGAAAATTATTCATTCTAAAACTATTTCAACAAAAAGAAACATGAAACAAATTTAATAGTCTGATCTAGTCATGTGCATGAGAAAACGTCGGCATTCATAGAAACAAGACAAAGTAGCAAGGAGCTGGATCTGTTAATAAAAGAGAAAAAAATGAATATTTATCATTTTCACAGCAAAGGGGTAGAAGAGTTTCTTTGACTACTCTGAAAGAAACCTGCATGTGTGTCTATTGTGAGTTTGGCGACGGCAAAGCAGCACAATATGGAAAGAAATTTCAGTGTGTGTTGGAAACAGCTAGCATGCTAACGACCCATCAGGCAGCACACTACGGGCAGCAAGAGCTTGTGTGTTGAAGGCAGCTTTGTATAAGCAGCAGCCTTTCTTCCCATAGCCAATTAATCTTCCAAAACACAACCAAAGCCTTATTTAGAGCAAAACATTTTTGATAAAAAAACATAAGGAGTCTTCAGACGGGGAGGTATTCAAAGAAGCAATGATGATAAGCGCCCAGCTGTCAACGAGAAAAACTGAACTGACACAATCTCCACTCTCTCTGATGTCCAACTGGGGCAGCTACAATGGTTAGAAGGGCGTCTGACTGGTCAGGTGGACCAGCATCTGGCTGAGGTGCAGCTGGTTTAGCGTCCAGAGTCCCTGGACAGCAGCCGTACAGCACAGCTGATGGTCTCTATAAGGATGGGGTTTTTCCACAGAAGAACTCCTGACACAGCTGCCCCTAAGGACAACTGTGAGGAGGTTGATATCTACAGCGCGATGAGTTTGGCAGAGAAAAAGACGCCATTGGACAAGCTTGTACTGGTGACTAGAGCTGAGGCTCCTGCTGATATAACCGTTCCATCGCTCCTTGTAAAGGCGATGCAGGTCCCCCAAAGTTCCTGCATTACCACTGCATCCGTCACCAGCAGGCAACGTGTGCAAAAGTGATCGGTTTTGGGCACGTAATGACTCCCGGCGAGAAGGTCGTGTACAGCATCGGCTCCGACGGAAACAACACAGGATGTAACGCAAGGTTATTGGAGGAGTTGTCAGCTGAATGTGGGGACAGAGTGGACGCCTGAACATGCATTGTTTACATTTCTGGGAAAGTGAACCATTTCAACTGTGAGCTGGAAGGTCAATGTAAGACTGCTGCTGCTATGATGCTTTAAGTGCTTTTAAATGTATTTAAAGCCCCGATAAACATTCTATCCATGCACTTGGTGCTGAAAGACTGCATCTGAGACTTGTGACAAAGTTGCAGAGTGCTCTCAAGTGCCAGACTGGAGCAAGAGGGTGAGAAGAGATTTTGTGTCTCATTCATTTCCAACATAACAGGCGTTGCTGAGCAACCAAGTACAGCTTTCAAAGTGGATGCTGGACAGGCCCTTGTGGACATTTTAACATTGCAAAATGACCTCCAGTTCAAAGTCTCCCAGGTTTGGTACAATGGCGTCCGTACAGCAGCTAGGAAGGTCGCCGGTCCGTTTGGAAAATGTGCAGCATTTTTAACAAAACGGTATCCGTTACATTTATTTACACATATAGTGATGCTTTCAGAATGTGTGAAGATTTATTTGAAAATATTAGTTGATTTTTGTTTAATATTGCATAACTGATAACTTGTACAAATGTGATAAAACAGAGTTCATGGTTTGTTAAAAAATGTTGATTACATGTATAATTGTATAAACCTGGGAGCCAATGAATTAGCTCTCCTTTTCTAAGAGGCTGGTGCCCCCCCCCGAACTCCACACAATATCCTTCCCATAATGCTTTTTGGAAAGACTGACAAGATAAATTCCAAACTCCCAACAAAAAAGTTCCCACTCCGACTTTGTTTAGCCGATAAATGTCTTGTCTCTTGGGTAAGTGCGCTCTTGATGTGCGTTGCATCTCAATGATGAGGATTTGCATGAATGAAAAGCAATTTTACACAACCCTTAAACGCAACGCAGACGTGCACACAACAGCGGGTCTCTTTAAAACAGCTGGCAAAAGTTGATAAGAGCCACATTCTACTTCAAAGTCCTTGAATATGAACTTTTTCCCCCCCTTAGATCAGCAATTTGTTGTGAAAGTGAGCTGAGTGAATTGCCTATAGGATATTGGCTTTGAAACACTATTTCTGGAACGGCGCTGCAGTCTGTTGTCACTGTTGGAAAACAAACTCAGGCAGAGTTTGCCCTGATATGACGCATCACTGTAAAAGATCCTGCTTTCTGGGGATATTTTTACTTCGGGGAATAGCAGTGCCCGGGCCATTTACTCGTCTAATTAAAATGTTCACACACCAATGTTTATTTATGAGATAGACTTTTCTCTCTATTAAAGGACGGCTGGAGAATAAACAGACTGGTATTTAGTCCATTTCACAAAGAAAAGTGTGGAAGCGCAGTACATATGCACATGTCGCACAACGCTGAGGTCTCGGTTACGGTCTTGTGTTCTCGCTCGCTCTTGAACGGATTGCTGATTCACAAATGTTCTTCCAATCCCAACAAACATCAAGCCATCTGTGTAAACCCAACCCAAATGCATCCACAATGTGTATTGACTTTAGATCTGCTGCACTGAAGCCGCTGACGAGGGTTTCGGGCCGGGCTGTGTTTGCACACGTTCAGCAGTTACAGGTTCCCTCCGTCTTGTGTCTTAGAGCTGCTGTGATTAAAAATCTCTCAAACATACAGTCTCATGTGAAAGACGGACGGGAGCCAGCCAGGAAAGAAGACCATTTTTTTCTCTTTCTGAATAGTTTTTTGATTCATGGGAATCCAGCGCACCCAGTAGAACAGAGAACCAGCTCTGAAGCCTCCACAGCGTGCTCAAATGTTCATGGAAGTTTGCCCAGCCAGTTTGATAGATTTGTGGACCTGGGGAAGTGTCTCCGGGACCGTGTGGACGTCCTCGGGACGTTGGGAGTATGGCGTCGGAGGCTCTCTGCTAAAGGAGCCTGGTCAGCATTGCTGTCACTAAGTCGGACCTGTTTCTGGTGCATGGTGAAGAGCATTTTATCTTATTAGTCCTGCATATTTATTGGGAAGAAGAAATATCAACAACTATATATTTGATGTAAAACCCTATTTATCACAGATGATGTTTACCTACTACGAAGACGCATCAAGAGACACAGCAACAATAAAAATGTTTTGTACTCACGCAAGAAGCGACAAAGGAAATGCGTGGGCTGATGTTTTCATTGCAAACGTGGACACGGAGTAGAAAAAAGCCCTCCAGGTTGTTTGTACACTACGTTTTAGTGGAAACTGCTGCTGCTGCTGAAAAGAGCTGCTCTGCTGGATGTTTAGCATGCAAGATATTCATCTTAAGTCAGCTAAGGCCTGACTGGCGTCTTCAAAGTGTTCACACTTAACAACCCAGGCTTGCTGAGCGGACGACTAGCCCAGTGTGGAGGAGGAGAGGAAAAACCAGTTGGCAACTGGCCAATTGGGCTAAAATCGTGTAGCGTGAACAAGGAATTAGAGATGGGGTGAGGAGCTCTGTCACCCAGGGAGGAGCTCGGAGTAGAGCCGCCGCTCTGCCACATCAAGAAGAGCCAGCTGAGGTGGCGTGGGCAGCTGTATCAGATGCCCCCTGGACGCCTCCCTCGGGAGGTGTTCAAGGCCTGTCCTTCTGGGAGGAGACCTCAGGGAAGACCCAGGACATGCTGGAGTGACTATGTCACTGGGCTGGCCTGGGAATGCCTTTGGATCCTCCCAGGAGGAAGTGTCTGGGGAGAGGGAAAACTGGGCGTTCTGCTTGGACAACCCGGCCCAATGCAGAAGATGGATGGATGGATGGATGAACATGAAATCTGCAGGACCGTCGTGAAGCAGAAGGAAAGCCAACACTTGTAACATCTACTGCAATAAAAAGCCATTCATCATAGGAAAAATGATATTAACCTATATGAGGAAGCACTGAGACTCCCAGTGACAATAAACAGTAATGACGACATTATTGCTGAGGACAATAACGCTCTTCTCCGACAGCAACCTTTTTAAATTCCTTCCAACTTCTTCCATGCCTGCTGCACACAGCCCAGAGTCATTTGTCTTATCCAAGAATTGTATTAATAAACACTGGACGGTTGCACATTAATGAGTGGCCTTGTAGCACAGACAGAGCTAAACGTATGCAAAATTACTGTAATTATCAGACACCCACAGGTATCCTTGACAACCTTTAGCTCAGGTGGAAAGTTGCTGCTGTAGCTATAAATGAAAGCCACTGCTGCTTTTTTGTTTTGACAAATTGATGCTGCAGGCGTAACGTTTTAATTCACTTATCAACACAATACATCGGCAAGTTGCTTATATTTGATCAAGATTCATTATCTCAGTGTAATTTGCACTGGGAGAGTGTGCAAATCCCCAAATTTGCCGACTAATTTTCATCGAGCAGTCTGGTAACTTTTCTCCAACGGCAGCCGATCTAAATTTAAATAAATAAATGCCCTCCATCATTAGGACGACTAACAGCACACCCTCGGAAAGTTTAGCTCTCTGAAAGGAGGAAGAGTTGGAGAGCGCTGATTGCAGGGTTGTTTGTCCACTTACAGTAATAATATGGCCAATTGAAAATTACCACAAGTGTTGTGAAAGATGGGCTGAACATCATGGGCTTCGACGAGCACATGAGCACATTACACGATGTAATTGTGAAAGTAAATAGTCGACTCTCCACAGTCGCTCTTTTAACTTGAGCTTCGCTTTACAAGCGAATTAAGCCGCCATCTTGAATGTGTCGCGAGGCGGCGAGCCTGTGCTTCGGATGATGTCTTGCAAATTCAGAACTGTCGAGCTCACACGTCCCGTTTTCTTCTACTCACAGTTCTATCACCGCGTGTGCTTCATAAACAGCCGCTTCTGTTCAGAGGAGCTGTGCATTCATATGCAGTACAAATATTTGCTGAAAGGCTAAGAGAGGCGTTTTCAAGCGTGATGCATTAATCTCATTTGAGTTCTGAGGCTCGTGATATTGCGTGCCATGTGCCATTTTCTTCACAGTCTTGTCTACGATCCATGAAATGAACAAAATGGCTCAGAAAATGAAAGGATTACCATAAAATTACATCCAAATAGCGCAGATCGCTTGATGAGCATCCGTGGAGCCAATTTGAAACCCTTAAAAATCCATGTGAGCTCTGTACTTCAATGTTCTTCATTATCCACTTCCTGCTCCATGAGCTTCCATCGTCAGCTATAGAATCTGAGTTTATTGACGAGGCAGTAAAGATGGGAGCTCTCTGAAAACCACCCGTCATTAAAGCGGTGATGATTGTCTCTCTTAGAAGAAGAGTGGGAGATAATGCAGCCTTGATCAGATGCTCAGGGCCCTGTCGATGCAGAAATACTCAGAAAATCGGTAAAGAGAACTCAGACAGTACAGTGTGTGAACCAGTGAGCGTGGATTCCCAACAATCAATATTCAATTTAGTCTGCATTGCACAGGCCTGGTTAGTCTTAGGTGCACGAGTGGTTCGTGCAGGTCCTGTATGTGTTGGTGCTGTGAACAGTTCAGTTTTACTCAGCCCCAAGACCTCAGGTTTTGTGATTATGGGGTGTTTGTGGCCTCCTGCAGCCAGGTGGTAATGATAGTATGCCACATTACTACGCAGACACGGGATGAGTCAGAGGAGGGATGCAGTTTTAGTCACACAGAGGTTCTGAAGCCAGGCAGAGACACCTTACGTCAAAGTGACAGGTGATAAAGATAAACCAGTAAGGCTACCGCAACCAGTTACTTCATTCTGACAGATGCATGAGGTGGTGGAAGGGGAAGGTTAAGAAAATGATGTCTGTAATTTTCACCTTCATCTTTTTCTTCCTTCTATATAATTAGCAGGTGCATGAATTCACCCCTCGACTAAAATTAAACACATAAAAAGAGAAGGGTGCAGGAGGCACTGCAGCATTATGCCCAGAACTAATAAGAGTCATGGTGATGTGTGTTTCCATGGTGATGGTAAGACCACCACAGAGATGTGCCTTTATTTCATAGAAGCATCTGAGGTTTGATTGTGGTTTGGAAAACAGCTTGATTTTCCTCAGCGGTGCAGTCTGATAGACTGTAATCACCTGTACTTCAGTGCTTTAATAAATACGTGTGGTTGCCAGGACACATTAGGAACAAGTGCTGAATTTTACAGTGGAAGTGAGGATAATCACAGATAATCAACCCGGGGGGCCGGGTGGCATATTTAAAAAACTTTAAAAGAAATTTCAAATCAATCAAAACACAATGAGACATTTTCTGTTTGTAACTTAAAAAAAAGGTTCTGTAAAATCTGAGTAATAATGACTGATGGGAGAGGGAGAGGGGATCAGTGCACTGGTATCCATGGTACAGATAGCATAATTGGAAAGAGATACCAACATTTTTGCACCTAACTTCAGTGGAATTCAAAATTCTGCCTTTACACTTTAAAGTAATGCCAAATACTCTTGCAGAGTCTGTGCATTTCTACACTCCTGCACTTGCTCAAGTCAGTGCGCGGCACCTTCCAGGACTTATCGATCGTGGCTAGCATATACGGCGGCCATTGGCAGCCTTCAGGAGACACAAGGTCATTGTCCTCCATCAGTCCCTGCCTGTTACACTGATACATGTGTTTTAGCAAAGGCAGAAAATTAGTCCAGGAGTTATGACCAGGATCAGAGCGAGAAGCCAAAAGTCAATACATTCCGGTCGCATAGGTTCCTCTATGAAAACAGACAGGGGCAGAAGTTCATCTTCAATGAATCTTGATGATGTTTTCTGTGTGGTGAAAAGATCATATTTAGCTTGTCTTGGAAAACAAATATGGGCCACAGAAAAACAAACACAAATGGAAATCAAACTGATTTAAAAGAGGTGTGGATGTGCATTGAATTGCTTTCTGTGTGTGAGAGAGGGAGCAAGAGAGCCAAAGAGAGAGAGAGAGAGAGAGAGAATGTGGTATCCTTAATTAACACAAAAATCCTTTTGTCTCCAGGCTCTGACCAGGGCAATTTGTGGGTGTTCAGCTGAGAATGTGGGAAAATTATTAATTAAGTAACCCTAAAGAAAGTGAGAGGAGAAGCAGCTCCTAAAAGAGAGAAAGATGCAAGGAAGGTCTGACCTCTGGCTAAAACCGAAGAAAGGTTCAGTAGTGCACTCACTTCTGAATGACTCAAACCAAAGGCCAGGCTTTAATGGCTCTAATTACACTCTGGAAATTACAGTTATTGCACAGTAAACAAAAAAAGAGGCAGCAACGGGATGGGTCCGCATGTCTGCTGTCGTGGGTACAGATAGAAAGGGACTGGAAGCTTCCTCTACTGCATGCAGAAGTTCTCATAAATCTAATTTTCTTTCAATTATGCACACACAAATTAAAGCACTGGTGATAAAAACCCTGTGAGCTGAATCCCAAATGATGAGAGGGCCATTAGGAGGTCTGCGTGTGATGTCTGGGCAATGCAAAACCACAGTGGTTATGAGCCAGCAAATAGACTCATCCGATTCACATTGCACCAGCCTAGTTACTGTGTGTGTCAGCTGCTTGAAGCCACTTTAAATCCATGCAGATGAGCTGCTTGTGTTGCGAGGTGGATGTTTGATGGATGCAAAGGGAAGATTGATGCTACTTCAGATGTAGGGAGCTGTTTATCGGACTGGGAGGAGCAATGTGCAACACACATTATGAGGGATGGAACAGCGTAACAGTCAGAGGAGGTGAGAATATTGAAAAAACAGCATTAGTAGGGTAAAAAAAAGGACAGTGAGATTTAGTAAATGTGCATTCATTTTTGGGCAGGAAAACCAGAAGTAGGTTTGTACTGAATTGAATTTGATGTGGTTGTGTCAAATCAAAGAGGCTACTTTTAGTCCATCAAAATAAAGTTTTATTTTCTATTCAGTTTAAAGCCTTGAAAGCGGAAAAACATGTTGGAACCTTGACAGCACAGCGCTGCTGCAACAGCATCTGAAAGTGGAAATCCGCTTTAATCCAAATTATATGTGGGATAACAATGTTGTGACAGGCAGCAGAATTTAAAAGTAATAAACACAAGTCTCCAATTTAAAGCCACTGAAAACAAACTGTCAGCTGTAGCTGAAAATGTATTTACTTTTAACAGTCGTGGCAAACCTAGTGCACAGAATGTTAATTACGATGCATCCGGTTAAAAAGCAGGTGGAGTTTACGGATCAAAGCACAAGCAATCACACACTTTTGCGTTCAGCTGCTGCAGGTTCCCTCACCAGATTGATCTGTGCGATAGCCGAGAGCACCGGCCACATCCATTCAGCGAATAAGTGCTGGGACAAGCTGTTCTTTCAGAGGCGAGCCAGCCAACAATAGGCCCCCTAATAGCTCCAGTTTGTCTCAGTTAAGAGTAACACCCCTCTTTTTAACACACACACACACACACACCACACACACACACAACACACACCCACACAACACACACACCACACACACACACACACAACCTCTGACATTACACCTCACTGCTGTGTTAATAACACCTCCATCTCTCTGTTTAGCTACTCTCACAGCCAATGATTGTGTCATTTTTTCCACCTTTTTTCATTTCATCGCTCAGCAAATCTGAGGCTAATTTACTTGACAGAATCCTTGAAACCAGGGAGCGTATCCCTGAAAACACCCTAACCCTGGACCTCCCTCTGCAGGCAGCATGGGAGAGACGAGAAAATCATTTACTTTGCATCTCAATGCAACAGAACTTGCTGTAAACGAGGTGTATGTAGATGCATGCTGGTGGAGCAGGCGAGCATAAGTAAACGGACAACCATAAACTAATGATATGATTAACAACAAACATAACTTAATCAAATTCTGTTTACTGTATAAAAATTCATGAGTGCGGGCGACGCCTCAGAGATACGCAATTCTGTGCCGTAAAGTCTCAAACAAACCAGCGCACATATGGTGGGAACCTTCTTCCCTCGCTTCCTCCTCCCATCCTCCTTCCATCCTCCTCCCATCCACAGCAGCGTGCAGAAGTTTTCAAGGAGATTGTTTGTGATTGTGTGAAGTAGAGTGAAAGTGGGACGCATTACAGCCATGATGAGAGAAGAAGGACAAACAGACAAACAAAGCAATTACATGATTCACTTGAGTATCATCTGCCCTGCTCATCACGGCTCTTCTCTGTTCTAATTTATTTTAAAACAGGGCATTTGAACCATCTTCGGAATGTTACTGGCTCACTGCAGTACTTGAAAAGATTTCTGTGAATTGTACTTGCATGCTAGACAGTCACACGTGCCACAAGGTTGTGTGATCGTCATTGTTCCGAGAGTTGTTGTCATTTGTTCTTTGACAATTGAAGCAGAAATCACCTCTTAGAGCCCAAATCTTTCATTGGATAAAATCAAAAGATTAGAGTCCAACCTGGGTCTGATCCTACTGAAGATCTGTCTCTTATATAGATGTAGACATATAGATAGATACACACACTGATGACATCATAGGACGCTTGTATCACCGGGTGAGATCTCTCTTTGTCTGCCTTCATCCACTTTCTGCCCCCAATCAGTGTGTAGGCAAACAAAGACACAACCCTGGAGCTGCAGACCTTAGCACAAGCCTGCTGATGGATCCACATAAGCGCCATCCTTGCGGGGATGATTTTGGACTCAGCCGTCACTATTCCAGCTGTTTATGTTGAACGTCACACCAGTCTGCCATTACCGCACCAGTGCCGTTCTCCTCTACATCTCTGCAGCCATCTGACCACTGACCTCCTTTTATATGTTGCTAGATGGCTAGAAAAACAGCCAATGTTGAGAATACAGAATAATCGACAGGCATCTGACCTGTACTCTGATTTATAGATAAACACTGGACCCTCACACACCACATGGACACAATTCAAAGCCTACAGGAAGAGCTAACCTCTGCAATTGACTACATTGTGCTTCATAAAATAGAACAAACAAAAACTGCAGTCTTACAGCTGACAGGTTAATAAGAATGTCATTAGTAGTTCTTTCATAAAATGACTTAAATCCGGATCTTCTGTTGGACTCTGAAAGAGATCCTCAGATGTAATTTTGGTCACTTCAGCACCATAAATACAATCTAGGCGCTTTATTCCTGAGAAAAAAACAGCATCTCCACAGAAACTACCTGTGAAATCTCCCATCCCAAACAAACAAGCAACACAATGAAAGAGAAAACTGTGTATTTTTGCCTGGTTTCGCGTCTACAGAAAATATGACAAAACCTTCTGTGTGCCGATCAAAACACACTGCACTCAATTTAAACCTCTGTGAGCTGATTTCAATTAAATCGGAAAGAAAGAAAAACAAAGCAAGTAAAAAGAGGCGAATCCATCCCAAAACTTGCTTATTCCACGCCTTTGGAAATGGGAGACCGTAAAAGTTAGTTGTACGCAATTTGCAGTTAATGGGTGTAAAACAATTTAAATGACCGACGTGATTCTTTGAACAGCAGAGACATGATACAGACTCAAGTGTGTGCTTTCATCCTCAAGTCACAGATTGAAACTTCTGTTGGCAGAGATACACACGGACCCCTGAGCTCCCCTTATTGCTGAAGTAAAAGCCATTAGCCAGTGCTGAGTGTGTCAGTGAAGGCTGACACAAAGTGGAGATTTTTTAAATATTTTGGATGCTATGCATCTGCGGACGCTGAAGAATGACCAGCGGCGTTCCTTCTGAGTGTTAAGGAGAAACGGAAATCAATACTTCACCCCATTTCTGCTGTATACATCAGTCTGAAGTCCAGACATTGTATGGATTACAGGTCAGACCACAGATTCAGCAAAAACATGGCGTTACTTAAGAAGAAAAGTGGTAAAATGACAACGTAACCTTCGGCTTTATGTACCTGCCCGATTGAGAAGCCATTTCGCTGTAATCCTAAACATGGGCCCTGACATCTCTGCAACCCAGCGTACGTGGGTGGAAAGAAACGAATGAACAAAGGACAATACGCCTTGTAATCCCGTTAGAGGATTAAGGGCTTCAGCACGCACATGCATTCACATACACAGCAGTGGAGAGTGCTGTTTTTTGTGTAGCATCCCCTCTGACTTGCACTTGTTCATTAACCCCTACAGTCAGACTTAATGCTATTACACGGAGAGCCGTAACTGTCCGCAACCTTCTCTCAAGCTGAGAACTCAGGTTTGGCCCCTTTACTCGTCCTGACATGACTCCTCTCTAAAGTACTACAACAATGTTGTTAGCTTCTGACAAAATACACCTTAGGGTCATGTGTTGACCTGCAAATGGCTCCTTCTGAGACGTTTAGGCAGACTTATGGTGGGATTATTGCGTCCGAATCATTTCAAGGGTATATGCACAGACTAAGACGCCATTACCTTTAATATTCCCCCACAAAAAGGCTTTAGCATGGGGGGCAGAGGGATTAGAATGTCCGGGGTGGCTCCGAATGAGAGGCAGTGGGACCGGTCGGTACGCCGGATCCCTGTGACACTAATGACCCACCGGCAGCCGACAGAAAACAGCGGTTGGTGCCTCAGGCGCCACCTAAAGAAGGAACCACTCAAAACAGCTGCTGCGCCACTTTGATGAGCAGAGTGCAGTTATGTGGCTGGTGACATTGCTGGGGGCAAAGCTTTTGAAAGCTGCTCATGAACCACCCATATCTCCCACTAGGCCAACTCTGCCATTTAGGATTCAGCTTTGCTGCTTAGATGATCACACCTTCTTTTGTTTTACCTCCAAGCCATAGTCTGCTAGTCTGTTGGTTTTACCATCTGTAATCACAGAAGGCAGAAAGAGTTCACCTTTCCACCTTCGGATCTGATAAACACATAATAATAAGAAAAAAGGACATTGTAACCCACAAAGTGCGTGTCTTAAACGTGCTGTTCTGGATTTTAAACCAGAGGAAAGGTGATTGGTCCACTGCTACAGTGATTCTTCTTCCCTGGTATGTTCATTTGTGCACCCACGGCTTGTCTCATTGTGAAAAGCCTCACGTATCTCAAACTCAAGAGAGTTTTCAAAGATGTACTGGATACAGCAGCAATTATTCAGATTTGTCCTACCTGATGATGACGGCAGGAAGGGAACACAATAGAAGAGAGGCGAGCAGCCCACGAGTCAGGCAGAGAGCCAGGAAAACAGAAAAGAGCAGAAAAACGTTTGTTATTACTTAAATCGCCAATGGAGACAACAAAAGGACGGTCTGCTTTGGGACCGTCTGAGGTCTGAGCTGTTTTTGATCACTTCTGTGTGGAGTTCATGTCCTATTAAGCTTCATAGCATCAACTCTGTAGACTGTAGTCAGTCAGCTCCAAACCATATTTTATGACATTAATTCTCAACAAATTGCAGTCATTATGCTGAGATTTCACCATTTACAAAAAATATTTACCTCAGATTATAACACAAAGCCTATTTTCTATTTCTTTTTTCTTTTTCTTGACCGTCTTATTCCTTTCGGGTTCATGGGGAAGATGCTGGAGTCTGTCCCAGCTGAATATGGATAAAGGGAGGGTTCACCCTGGATGAGTCTCAAGCACGTTGTAGTGAGCATTTGGGGGGGGTTAGGTACCTTGATCAAGGGTACCTTGGTGGCGCTCTAAAAGTGTCTTGGCACCTCCCCCTTGTACCAGAACACCTTCCTTGTTTTTTTTATTTTTAAATGCCGCAGCTGCTACATGTCTGATTATCTCCCAAACATAAATCTAAGATGGCAAAAATGTGACAATCATCTGCAGCCGTTGTCAACTACAAAGGGTCAAATTCTCTACACAGGAAGCAAGATTGAGGGATTTAACAGATGGCATGGACAAATCATGCAAGAGAGGATGAACATCAAATTGGTGTTGTGGTTATAATACAAAGCATGCAGATTAGATTTAGATTTAGATTTTCTTTGCAGAGATTAAGATTTATGTCTGAAGGTGAAAACGCCACCTGGTGGCCAACATTGATATTGAAACAGATTAAATCTGATCAGCTCCAGGAAAATAATCTAAAATGTGTCGTGATGGGTGGGTGTTATAGACTATGGAATTCTGGGAGGGATATTAAAACATCTATATTTACAACAGCAGTTCATCTAAATACATTTGATAAAGCATATGTACAAGCAGCTCCACGGATTAAATGAGATTCCCCTCAAATGTACAGAGAAACATTAAAGATGTGATGAACTATCCGACCCGAAAAATTCCCTGTTCTTTGCAAACACTTTCCTGCTTTAAGTCACAGATGTGGTTGTGTCTGAATAAACCGACAGGGCTCACACACAGCTCTGATCGCTCTTTCGTTGTTACCCCAAGCAGCCCAACCCTTCCACACCACCCTGAGCAAAAAAAAAGAGAGGGTTAAAGAAGGCTGCGCTGCTCCTTTCACCGAGTTCTGACAGGATAAAGTCAAAGATGTAAACCCTACTTCAAAAACGGCATAAGGGGAGCGAGCTTTACATTCTGTTAATCTGACCTGTGGGCATCTCTTAAACCAGTAGCTCTAAAGTTAATCCCCCGACTGTGCCGCTGCTCTGTCTGGATCTGGCTCTGCGCTACAGTCCACAGATCACTGTATGTCAAGAGGATGTTGAACCCCTGACACGCTTTAAATCGGCTTGTTTCTGGAAAAACAACACGGGCCCGGTTATCTCTTCCAGATATAATCAGGGATTGGAATTCAGTGTCTTTTCTGTGTTTTGAAGATAGTCTGGACTGACGACGTGTCAGTTTAGCATGAACAGTCACTCAGACGAAGACCGGAGACACACGAGGACACCGCACAGAGAACAGCTGGCTGGACTAAGCTTCTACTGAATTGATGCATAATTGATTTCTAATAAGCGCTGCTGTTTAGGGAGCCTGGTGGTTTCCTTTATGCAAGAAATCCTATTTTAACTGTTGGACCTTTAAAAGCTGATTTTCAAGAAGAACCCCTGTCAAGACAGATGGACAATGCATCACCACGTCCTCCCTGGGGCGAGACTATAACCTGCTGATGGACACGGCCGTGAACTCGGCATTCACCTCCACCACTGTTGATTACATCATGTCATGCGTTTGTCTTCTTTTCACTGCTGTTTCCACCTAATTAGGGTCTGAGGAGGTGCTGGAACATCCTGGATGAGCCAAAGGTTTGATTTCAGTCAGCCTCATGTTGGAAAAATGATACTGCTGCATCACGTTCCTACACATATGCTCAATCTTGGTGATTTTTGAGAGATTTACACTCATTGTCCAGCATTATATATAATCAGCTGTACAGTAACCACGCAGCACTAGATGTAAACCTAACACAATACTGAATCATTTTTAATGTATTAAGTACTTTTGGAATAGTTGGACGACTGCAGCTCCGCAGGACTTCACAGGAATGTTACTTAAATACAAAAAGAAAGAAAATACTTGTTTACTCTCCTGCCAAAACAATAAAATGAAAATAGATGTACACACATGATGTACTTGTTTGGTAACTATTTAATAATTCATGTGTACATCCTAATGAATATTAAGATGATCAACAAAAAGCCCCACAGATGCATCTCTCAGCTGAAAACGCTGAACAGACATATGAGAGTTTGGTATTAATCTCATCTGTCTTTTGACTAGAAAGCAAATAAGCCCATTTCCAGGAATGTCTGATTCCATTAAGGACCCAAATCTGCTTCTGGAAGTTCAGTCTGTTTAGTGTAAAATTTGTCAGATTCCATTAATCTATTGAAATTTCCAAAACTGAGGCTCCATCCCAGCAATATTCATCCAAATTAGAACAGTTAGGGCAGATGTTAAACTCCATCCTGTGATGTTGACATGCTTCAACGGTCCGTTTGTGTGTAATCCCGAAGCGTCATACACGATGGACTTAACTCTAACCTCCAACTTGGTTGTATAACTGCTGGCTAAGTAAGCACACATGAATGTTTCCCAGTCTTCTCTGAGCTCGCATATGTGACAGTGACACTCCCATCAGTCAGTTCCTCTCATTTCTTTCTTCAAGTTAATGCAGGAACCCCCCCCCCCAAAT